>NC_069737.1:125000-145000 GCF_027358585.1 Pangasianodon hypophthalmus | reverse complement strand
CGTGGTGAGTGTGTGTGTGTGTGTGTGTGTGATGTGTGTGTGTGTGTGCGTGGTGAGTGTGTGTGTGTGTGTGTGTGTGTGTGTGTGGTGTGTGTGTGTGATGTGTGTGTGTGTGTGTGTGTGTGTGTGTGCGTGGTGTGTGTGTGTGTGTGTGTGGTGTGTGTGTGTGATGTGTGTGTGTGTGTGTGGTGAGTGTGTGTGTGTGTGTGTGTGCGTGGTGTGTGTGTGTGTGTGTGGTGAGTGTGTGTGTGCGTGGTGTGTGTGGTGAGTGTGTGTGTGTGTGTGTGTGTGTGTGTGGTGAGTGTGTGTGTGCGTGGTGTGTGTGGTGAGTGTGTGTGTGTGCGTGGTGAGTGTGTGTGTGTGTGTGTGTGTGATGTGTGTGTGTGTGTGCGTGGTGAGTGTGTGTGTGTGTGTGTGTGTGTGGTGTGTGTGTGTGATGTGTGTGTGTGTGTGTGCGTGGTGTGTGCGTGGTGTGTGTGTGTGTGTGTGTGCGTGGTGTGTGTGTGTGGTGTGTGTGTGTGATGTGTGTGTGTGTGTGTGTGTGCACTGTTTCTGATTTCAGACCAGTTTCAGGGTTTTTGTTAAACGCTGGTGAAAACTCTGGATCTGAGTGATAAAGCTGACCTCAGATCAGTTTGTAAGGGTTTTGTTAAGCATTTAAAGTTTCTCTGGTGTTGATGAGCAATTTTTTTAAAAAATATTTTTTAAAAATAGTTTTTTACAATCACGTTGGCACTAATTTCAGAACCTTGATGTCATTTTTCAAAACTCTAGACAAAACTCACAACCGATGATCAAAAAACGTTTTTCCAAACTCTAACACTTTTTCCAGTTGCTTGGATACAACACACATAAAACTAAGATCTTTTGTTCACTGAACTAAAATCACCTGCTCAGAATGACACAACATCAGAGTATTACCATTTCAAAATGCAAGTCACACATTACATCTGAGACGACTGTCTAATCAGTTCATTACAGTGATCTAGCTATTAACTGATACAACTTCTCAACATGATAAGTAGCTGCTGCATTAGTCTTAATGCAGAGCTTTATTGAAACTGGTGAACAGTATTCCATGTTTGTCTTATGTAGCACCTGGAGCAACGTTGTACTAACTGGCTGTATAGTGTTGAAATCACAATAAACTCCACTTCACTTGACTTGACGTTTAATCTTGAAAGTCTCAGGATAACGAGATCCATTGACACCATTTACTGTGGAACATGAACCAACTGGACTACATTATCTATGGATGTAATATTTCATCATCATTCTTTATCAGACACTGTTTCTATGGTCCCATGTACCACTTTTCCAACCATGTTTTCAGATTTGTTGGTACTGTATGTACGCAGGTCCTTGTAATTGGAGCCAGATCGCTACTGATGATTGATTTCACACTGTGGTACGAGTATAAAGTGAAATGAGTGGAATCCACCTACAATAACATAGCGATAACATGTGATCCAGGTCACAATAGATGTCAAGCAGTGGGAGGAGGAGGAAGACAAGGAAGACGTGGTGGTGGTGAAAGGAATGGCAGGAGACAAGCGCTCATTCTGAGAGGTGATCGTGGGCCTCGTCACAGAGGACGGCTGAGGCCTCACCAGAGAGGTGGACTTACGAACAAGTACGCATGCAATCAGCATCAGATCAGACGCGGCAGATCAGCATCAGGCCCGGATTCGCCGTGCCCGAAGATTCTTCCCAAGATGTTTGGCTAATGAAAACATCCATTGTGATGTGGATGAGATCCTGTGGCCAAATCCACAAGACAGTGGTGATGGAAGTATAGAAGTACAGTAATCAATCCTGTGTTTTGCCTTTTGCAGTAAGACTGGTGAGGAACACTGCAGGAGATGTTTTACAGTACAGTACTGAACTTTTTTCTTTTTTGTAGCTATTATTACTATTATTATTACTATTATTTGTAGCTATAACTACTATTATATTATTTTTTGCTTTGATTCAAAGAAAACTAAGTTGTGGTTTGATTGTATTTCGTCAATAAATTTCAGATTTTGTCAGTGAATATTCTCTCTACTAGTCCTTTTACAGTGATGGATTTACGTGTAGTTCCATACTGAAGCATGTATCTCATATTTAACAATTGTACAAACAACTACACAATGAAATTATCAGTATCTTGTGTGTGTGATCTTAATTAGTGTTCCTGTGGTATTTCATCATAAATTAGTTATTTGAACTAATGATTCTGCAAGTGCAAGGTTTCGTTAGAGATACGAATGCACAATGCAGTGTTTTAAACAGCCTGTTACAAGCAATGACCGTTTTGAGTTTTGTGTCTAGAGTTTTGAAAAATGACATCAAGGTTCTGAAACTAGTGTCAAAGTGATTGTAAAAACCAGTAAATTATTCCAATCTGATCATTACAAACTGAAGCGAAACAGAATTGACTGTTTTTATCTATTAAACCTTATCTTTATATCACAATGATGTAAATTTTTTTTTTTTTGCAGTAATTTAAAATTTTGCACAAGTACAGGTGAATTAAAATGGAGTAACATCTTCTTGTTATTTTTTTTATAATTTCACATCACAGGGTTATTACTATACAGATATTTGGTTAATTCACTAACATTTATTCTGAACTGGTTTATTAAATGAAATATAATTTCATTTATAGAGTATATATAATATATTTAATTTAATTTCATTTAATTTAATTTGCTTTGTTCACAGAGCTTTCTTTTCTGAGTAAATTTTTGGGCATGAGAGGGTAAAAGTGTACATTTCTCTCTATTTCATAACATGGATAATGGCAGAATCATGGTGTCTTTTTCTGATTTTGTGACTTAGTGATGTTATGCTGCCACCTTCTGGTCAGAAACATAAACTACAGCAACAGGAAATAATGATGACATCATACAGTTCAACACAAAGTACAGTGGGTTTGAAAGTATTCTCTTCAGTTTTTGACCACTGTATAGTGTTAAAATCGATTAAATATACTTTTTGGCCAATAATCCATAATTTTTGTCAAAGTAAATTTTTTGCAAATGTATTAAAAACTGAAAATTGAAATCTCTGATTTCTCCTCACTTGGAAACCACTCGCTGCTGCTGAGGACGGCCCACACAGACAGCCTGAAGTTACATGAGATTACTGTGGAGAGTTCCACTTAGAAACCATGAAGATGGCTTTGGACTGCAAATGATACAAACAGTTTTGCACTCAAGTCTCCGTCAGATAGATAGAACAGATAATAACTTCAATAAAATAGACTTCATGTGAAAACTATAATGAATTTTCGTGTTTACACAACTGCACTATGATTTCGCACTATCGGGTGTCACCCAGATGAGGATGGTTCCCTTTTGAGTCTGGTTCCTCTCAAGGTTTCTTCCTCATACCGTCTCAGGGAGTTTTTCCTCACCACCGTCACCTCTGGCTCGCTCATTAGGGATAAATCTATAAGTTTAAAACTTATCCTGAATTTATATATTTCTGTAAAGCTGCTTTGTGACAACAGCCATTGTTAAAAGTGCTATACAAATAAAATTGAATTGAATTGATTTGAATAAGTATTCAGAAGAAAAATTTTTATTGTTGTCATAGTGTGTACAACGTCATTTTGATTGGTAACAATCCTAAAGCAGCTTCCAACAGAACAAGAGCAGTATAAGCACAAGACAATACAACAATACAATATAACTATATAAGACAATATACAGTCAGTTCCATAAGTACTTGGACAGTGACACAATTTTGGTAATTTTGTCTCTGTAATCCAGCACAGTGGATTTGAAATGAAGCAATCAAGATGTGACTGAAGCGTAGACTTTCAGCTTTAATTCAAGGGGTTTAACAAAAATACTGCATTAACCGTTTAATGGAATTACAGCCATTTTTTACAGAGTCCCTCCATTTTCAGAGGCTCAAGAGTAATTGGACAAACTAACAGTCATAAATATTAGGATTATTTTTAATACTTGGATGCAAATCTTTTGCAGTCAGTGACTGAAGTCTGGAACCCATGGACATCACCAAATGCTGAGTTTCCTCCCTTGAGCTGCTTTTCCAGGTCTTTACTGCTGCTTGTTTGTGGGTCTTTCTGCCTTCAGTTTTGTCTTCAGTAAGTGAAAAGCAGCTCAGTTGGGCTGAGGTCAGGTGACTGACTCGGCCCTTTAAGACCATTCCATTTCTTTGCCTTAAGAAGCTCTTGGGTTGCTTTCGCGGTATGTTTTGGGTCATTATCCATCTGTACTGTGAAGCGGCATCCTATCAGTTTTGCAGCATTTGAATCTGAGCAGAAAGTAGCTCTATACACTTCAGAATTCCTCCTGCTACTTCTATCAGCAGTCACATCATCAATAAACACCAGTGACCCAGTTCCATTGGCAGTGTCAGCTAGCAGGCAAGATAGCAGATATTTAAGTCTGTTCATGTTATGTATGGTGATTCTCATCCTAATTTTGTCCATTTTTTTGGTCAGTGAGTGGGAGCTGGTGAGAAAGAGACTGAGTAGAGCTGGTTTGTTCCGGTTGGCCTGTACCTTCAATTCCAGCTTTGAGTCTTCCTGGGTAAGAAAGCTTTACAAGCTTCCTCTCTACAAGCTTTACACAAATGGATTTTGGCAGGTTCTCCCATTCTTCAAGGCAGATTCTCTCAAGTTCAATCCTGAGTAAAAGGCATATGGCAGGCCCTTTAAGATCTTCTATGAGGCTCAAGTCTTTTCTTTGGCTGGGCCACACAAGAACATTTAGAGACTTGTCCTAAAGCAACTCTAGTATTGTCTTGGCTGTATGCTTTGGGTTATTGTTGTGCTAAAAGGCGAACCTTTACCTCAAATTGAGGTCATGTGCACTCTGGAGCAATTTTTCTTCAAGCACCTACATACAGGTAAATGCCAGAGGTATTTGGTTGCATTCATTCTTCCCTCGATTCTGACTATTCTCCCTGTCCATACCATTGAGAAGTGTCTCATAGCATGATGCTTCCATCACCGTGCTTCACTGTAGGAATGGTATTACCAGTTGATGAGCAGTACCTGGTTTTTGCCAGATGTTGAGCTTGGAGCTCAAAAAGTTAAATTTTTGTCTTCAGCCCAAAAAGTAAAATTTTTGTCTCATCAGACCAGTATGGTGTTTTCTTATGCTCTCAGAGTCCTTTTAAAGTGCCTGCCATATGCCTTTTACTCAGGAGTGGCTTCTGTCTAGCCACTGACAAATGATCTTCTAGCAGGTTCTCCCATCTCTGAGGAGGACTTCTGAAGCTCTGTTAGAGTAGATACGTGGTTCTTGGTCAGCTCCCTGACCAAGGCCCTTCTAGCACAATTACTGATTTTGGACAGAGAGCCAGCTCTAGGAAGAGTCCTCAGTTTGGATTGCCTTTAGTCAAGAGTCTGAATACCATGTTTTCACTTTGTTATTATGGATTATGGTGCATAGATAAATGGCAAGAAGGAATCTAATCTATTTTAAATTAAATCTATATAATAATAAAGCATGCAACAACTAAAGGGGTCTCAATAATTTCCAAACTCCCTCTATTTCTTAGATTAGAAAACAAACAAGATCTGATTTATGGAACTGTTATTGTTTCTACAATAATTTTTATACTCATCACCATCATCTTATAGCTTTATATACAGGAGGTAAAGATGCACACAGAATTTCTACCACACTAAAAAGTTAATATTATTATTTAGTTAATAGTTATTATTCAGTATATAATTTAGCACCACTGCTTTATAAGCACTTTAATAAAGCTAACAAAACCTCATAAAGTTCCAGTTAGCAATGAACGTTCTAGTAGAAATAGTGAAATTTATGTTTTCAGTAAATTATATTATATTTAACAATAAAATGTGGCATGAGACTGTTTACGCCTTATATTACTGAATGTACGCCAGCTCTGTGTGGAACGTTCTGTCAGTTTCAGAACAGAACCTTTAGACATATTCTGAAGATCTACGCGTTCTTCACACATTGTACATTTAACTCACGTTATGTCTGAAATCAGCGAATGAGCAAAATTACCTCAATAAGAGTAATTTCCAGTAAAGTATTGAAAACTAATGACTCAGACTCTGTGTGTGTGTGTGTGTGTGTGTGTGTGTGTGTGTGTGTGTGGGTGGATGGGTGGATGGGTGGGAGGAAGGGGGGGGGGCTTAGAAAATGTTTGTTGTTCTCTCAAAGAGAGAAAATAAATGATGAATCATTAACTGCTCATCAGTGCAGAAGAACTCTGTGTACCTTGCTGAACTGTGCTTCTTTGAAGTTTTATTAAAATTTTAATCTTAATAATATACATGATATAAAAATCTCTAAACTTAGTATGTATGTGTGTACATCTACTTATTCAATCAATCAATCAGTCAATCAATAATAAGCAATGAAAGCAATAAAGGAAGAAAGAAAGTCCTTCATTAAAGACTGCTATAAACATATGCTTTAGTTTGGAGTATAGTACAGACACACACACACACACACGCACACACAGAGTACAGTGTTTCGGTCTGGAGTGTAGCATACAGTGCATATGCTTTAGTTTGAAGTATAGCATAGTGTACACACTACAGTTCACACTACAGTATACAACACACACACACTACAGTTCACACTACAGTATACAACACACACACACACTACAATTCACACTACAGTATACAACACACACACACACTACAATTCACACTACAGTATACAACACACAAACACTACAGTTCACACTACAGTATACAACACACACACACTACAGTTCACACTACAGTATACAACACACACACACTACAGTTCACACTACAGTATACAACACACACACACTACAGTATACAACACACACACACTTTATTTCACACTACAGTATACAACACACACACTTTATTTCACACTACAGTATACAACACACACACACTACAGTTCACACTACAGTATACAACACACACTACAGTTCACACTACAGTATACAACACACACACACACACTATATTTCACACTACAGTATACAACACACTCACTACAGTTCACACTACAGTATACAACACACACACTATAGTTCACACTACAGTATACAACACGCACACACACTACAGTTCACACTACAGTATACAACACACACACTATAGTTCACACTACAGTATACAACACACACACACACTACAGTTCACACTACAGTATACAACACACACACACTACAG
Organism: Pangasianodon hypophthalmus; assembly: GCF_027358585.1. Lineage (NCBI taxonomy): Eukaryota > Metazoa > Chordata > Actinopteri > Siluriformes > Pangasiidae > Pangasianodon > Pangasianodon hypophthalmus. The sequence continues at coordinate 137,835 of NC_069737.1, read as the reverse complement.
TTCACACTACAGTATACAACACACACACACTACAGTTCACACTACAGTATACAACACACACACACACACACACTACAGTTCACACTACAGTATACAACACACACACACTACAGTTCACACTACAGTATACAACACACACACACACACACACACACTACAGTATACAACACACACTACAGTTCACACTACAGTATACAACACACACACACTACAGTTCACACTACAGTATACAACACACACACTACAGTTCACACTACAGTATACAACACACACACACACACACTACAGTATACAACACACACACACTACAGTTCACACTACAGTATACAACACACACACACTACAGTTCACACTACAGTATACAACACACACACACACACACACACTACAGTTCACACTACAGTATACAACACACACACACTACAGTTCACACTACAGTATACAACACACACACACTACAGTTCACACTACAGTATACAACACACACACACACACACACACTACAGTTCACACTACAGTATACAACACACACACACACTACAGTTCAAACTACAGTATACAACACACACTACAGTTCACACTACAGTATACAACACACACACTACAGTTCACACTACAGTATACAACACACACACACTACAGTTCACACTACAGTATACAACACACACACACTACAGTTCACACTACAGTATACAACACACACTACAGTTCACACTACAGTATACAACACACAATACAGTTCACACTACAGTATACAACACACACACACTACAGTTCACACTACAGTATACAACACACACACACTACAGTTCACACTACAGTATACAACACACAATACAGTTCACACTACAGTATACAACACACACACACTACAGTTCACACTACAGTATACAACACACACACACTACAGTTCACACTACAGTATACAACACACACTACAGTTCACACTACAGTATACAACACACAATACAGTTCACACTACAGTATACAACACACACACTACAGTTCACACTACAGTATACAACACACACACACACACTACAGTATACAACACACACACACTACAGTTCACACTACAGTATACAACACACACTACAGTTCACACTACAGTATACAACACACACACACACACTACAGTTCACACTACAGTATACAACACACACACTACAGTTCACACTACAGTATACAACACACACACTACAGTTCACACTACAGTATACAACACACACACACTACAGTTCACACTACAGTATACAACACACACACACACACTACAGTATACAACACACACACTACAGTTCACACTACAGTATACAACACACACACACTACAGTTCACACTACAGTATACAACACACACACACTACAGTTCACACTACAGTATACAACACACACTACAGTTCACACTACAGTATACAACACACACACTACAGTTCACACTACAGTATACAACACACACACACTACAGTTCACACTACAGTATACAACACACACACACACACACTACAGTATACAACACACACTACAGTTCACACTACAGTATACAACACACACACACTACAGTTCACACTACAGTATACAACACACACACACACACACTACAGTATACAACACACACACTACAGTTCACACTACAGTATACAACACACACACACACACTACAGTTCACACTACAGTATACAACACACACACTACAGTTCACACTACAGTATACAACACACACACACACTACAGTTCACACTACAGTATACAACACACACACTACAGTTTACACTACAGTATACAACACACAATACAGTTCACACTACAGTATACAACACACACACACTACAGTTCACACTACAGTATACAACACACACACACTACAGTTCACACTACAGTATACAACACACACACACTACAGTTCACACTACAGTATACAACACACACACTACAGTTCACACTACAGTATACAACACACACTCACTACAGTTCAGACTACAGTATACAACACACACACACACACACACTACAGTATACAACACACACACACTACAGTATACAACACACACACACTACAGTTCACACTACAGTATACAACACACACACTACAGTTCACACTACAGTATACAACACACTCACTACAGTTCAGACTACAGTATACAACACACACACACACACACACACACTACAGTTCACACTACAGTATACAACACACACACTACAGTTTACACTACAGTATACAACACACAATACAGTTCACACTACAGTATACAACACACACACACTACAGTTCACACTACAGTATACAACACACACACTACAGTTTACACTACAGTATACAACACACAATACAGTTCACACTACAGTATACAACACACACACACTACAGTTCACACTACAGTATACAACACACACACTACAGTTCACACTACAGTATACAACACACACTCACTACAGTTCAGACTACAGTACACAACACACACACACACACTACAGTACACAACACACACACACACACACACACTACAGTTCACACTACAGTATACAACACACACACTACAGTTCACACTACAGTATACAACACACACACACTACAGTTCACACTACAGTATACAACACACACACACTACAGTTCACACTACAGTATACAACACACACACACACACACACTACAGTTCACACTACAGTATACAACACACACACACTACAGTTCACACTACAGTATACAACACACACACACACACACACACTACAGTATACAACACACACACTACAGTTCACACTACAGTATACAACACACACACACATTACAGTTCACACTACAGTATACAACACACACACACACACTACAGTATACAACACACACACTACAGTTCACACTACAGTATACAACACACACTACAGTTCACAGTACAGTATACAACACACACACTATAGTTCACACTACAGTATACAACACACACACACTACAGTTCACACTACAGTATACAACACACACACACTACAGTTCACACTACAGTATACAACACACACACACTACAGTTCACACTACAGTATACAACACACACTCACTACAGTTCACACTACAGTATACAACACACACTACAGTTCACACTACAGTATACAACACACACACACTACAGTTCACACTACAGTATACAACACACACTACAGTTCACACTACAGTATACAACACACACACACTACAGTTCACACTACAGTATACAACACACACACACACACACACACTACAGTATACAACACACACACTACAGTTCACACTACAGTATACAACACACACACTACAGTTCACACTACAGTATACAACACACACACACACACACACTACAGTTCACACTACAGTATACAACACACACACACTACAGTTCACACTACAGTATACAACACACACACACACACACACACTACAGTTCACACTACAGTATACAACACACACACACTACAGTTCACACTACAGTATACAACACACACACACACTACAGTTCACACTACAGTATACAACACACACACACACACACTACAGTATACAACACACACACTACAGTTCACACTACAGTATACAACACACACACACTACAGTTCACACTACAGTGTACAACACACACACACACACACACTACAGTATACAACACACACACACACACTACAGTTCACACTACAGTATACAACACACACACACACACACACTACAGTATACAACACACACACTACAGTTCACACTACAGTATACAACACACACACACTACAGTTCACACTACAGTATACAACACACACACACTACAGTTCACACTACAGTATACAACACACACACACTACAGTTCACACTACAGTGTACAACACACACACACACACACTATAGTTCAGACTACACTAGAGTACACTGTACACGTTTAAATCGCAGTATAGTATAAACACACGTGTGTGCATGTATATGTGTGTGTCTGTGTTTGTATGTGTATATAGGTGTATGTATGTCTGTGTGTGTATCTGTGTGTGTGTCTGTGTGTCTTTGTGTCTTTGTGTGTGTTTGTGTGTATCTGTGTGTGTGGTTGTGTGTATTTGTATGTGTCTGTGCATGTGTGCTGTGTGTGTCTCTATGTGTGTGTATCTGTGTGTGTCTTTTTGTGTCTCTGTGTGTATCTATGTGTATATATCTATGTGTGTGTGTGTGTGTGTATCTAGGTGAGTGTGTGTGTATCTATATGTGTGTGTGTCTGTGTATTTGTGTGCGTCTGTGTGTATCTGTGTGTGTTTTTGTGTGTGTGTGTGTGTTTGTTTGTGTGTGTGTGTATCTATGTGTGTGTGTCTGTGTGTATCTATGTGTGTGTTTTTGTGTGTGTGTATCTATGTGTGTGTTTTTGTGTGTATCTATGTGTGTGTGTCTGTGTATGTGTGTGTGTGTCTCTGTGTGTATCTATGTGTATATATCTATGTGTGTGTGTCTCTAGGTGAGTGTGTGTGTGTGTGTATCTATATGTGTGTGTCTGTGTATTTGTGTGCGTCTGTGTGTATCTATGTGTGTGTGTATCTATATGTGTGTGTGTCTGTGTATGTATCTATGTGTGTCTCTATGAGTATGTATCTATGTGTGTGTGTGTGTGTGTGTCTCTGTGTGTATCTATGTGTATATATCTGTGTGCGTGTGTGTCTCTAGGTGAGTGTGTGTGTGTATCTATATGTGTGTGTCTGTGTATTTGTGTGCGTCTGTGTGTATCTATGTGTGTGTTTTTGTGTGTGTGTGTGTGTGTTTGTGTGTGTGTATCTATGTGTGTGTGTCTGTGTGTATCTATGTGTGTGTTTTTGTGTGTGTGTATCTATGTGTGTGTTTTTGTGTGTATCTATGTGTGTGTGTCTGTGTATGTGTGTGTGTGTCTCTGTGTGTATCTATGTGTATATATCTATGTGTGTGTGTCTCTAGGTGAGTGTGTGTGTGTGTATCTATATGTGTGTGTCTGTGTATTTGTGTGCGTCTGTGTGTATCTATGTGTGTGTGTCTGTGTATGTATCTATGTGTGTCTCTATGAGTATGTATCTATGTGTGTGTGTGTGTGTGTGTGTCTCTGTGTGTATCTATGTGTATATATCTGTGTGCGTGTGTGTCTCTAGGTGAGTGTGTGTGTGTATCTATATGTGTGTGTCTGTGTATTTGTGTGCGTCTGTGTGTATCTATGTGTGTGTTTTTGTGTGTGTGTGTGTGTGTGTTTGTGTGTGTGTATCTATGTGTGTGTGTCTGTGTATGTATCTATGTGTGTCTCTATGATTATGTATCTATGTGTGTGTGTTTGTGTGTGTGTGTGTCTCTGTGTGTATCTATGTGTATATATCTGTGTGTGTGTGTGTCTCTAGGTGAGTGTGTGTGTGTATCTATATGTGTGTGTCTGTGTATTTGTGTGCGTCTGTGTGTATCTATGTGTGTGTTTTTGTGTGTGTGTGTGTGTGTGTTTGTGTGTGTGTATCTATGTGTGTGTGCGTGTGTGAGAGAGATGGGTCAGTATTGAGTCAGTAAAGTGGGAGGTGTTGTTGCGTATTGTTTGTCCAGCTCCGTTATCTCCATCTCCGAGCAGGACCTTGATCAGATAAATATCCTGCAGCTGTGAGACTCCCTCACACACGGAGCGAGCTGGAGCGGAGTAAATCATGGCTGCTGTCTCACACGTCCTCGTCTCGCTGCTGCTCCTGTTCACGCTAACGTCAGCGGTAAGCACTGAGACGGGTTCTAACGAGGAGACACAATTAACACAATTTAATTCAACTGATTAAGCAGAGAATAACTCAGTGTGTGTGTTTCATCTACAGCAACCGAGAGGAGATCAATCAGAGCACTGTGTCCCTAACGACGCCTTCGTAAGTACAACACACAACACACACACACACACACACATTTCCTACTAACACACAAATTCCTCATTTCATCTCCCACTCAGCATTAGAGCTTCAGCTGTACTACACTTCTAACACTTCTTCTTCATCTTTGTCTTCTTCTTCTTATTATTATTATTATTGTGTTTTAGGGGTCTTACTGTCCCACCACATGTGGCGTAGAAAATTATCTCCATACCTACAAGTCGGGTGTCACGAAGGATCTGAACCACATGGACAAACTCCTACAGGACATTTACAACCTGACCAGAGGAGCTCAGGATAAAGTGGTTTATCTGAAGGACTCACAGACGCAGGCGCAGAAATCCTCCCCAGGTAACTTCTTCTCTTCAGTACTAACACGCTACACAACCAACACCAGGCTGTTAAACCTCATATTTTTAAAACAACTGCACAGAAAATATGGTCAACCTTCACGGTGTCTAGCTTTGTGGCCGCTATAGTTAAAAATGATGAGTTAAAATATTTTAAGGAAAAAGTTGAGTTAATTCAGACTAAAATACAAATATACTGTTGTTATCACTTTTAATGAGAATTTTACTTGATCTTCAGATTTAAGTGAAATAAAGCAGAGTTGTGTTGCTGTTTTATGTTAAATTTCTCAAAGAGCTGTACATCCAGAAGTCGTCGAGCATGCTGGATGATGTGCTGCGGTTCGAGAGGACCATTATCTCTCAGGAGCAACAGATTTAGTGAGTGATTTGTTCTGAACTCAGTAACACAGTAATAAATGCAGCTTCATTTTAGTGTAAATAATCACATTTAAATAATTAGAAAGGTTTTCACTTACTCCTGGCTGAATTTTTACAACTGAGTTTGCAGATTAATTTGTTAAAACATCTGTGATTTTTTTATAACTAATGTCTGGAAATTCTACAGTTCATATTTTTAAAAGTTAAAATTGTTTAAAAGTTAGTAAGATTTTTATTTTGGTCTGTGTGGTCAGTGATCTGCAGGCGACGCTGGCAGCCAATGAGAAGCGTCTGACGGAGCTGAAGCAGTTATCTCTACAGCTCGAGCAGAAGTGTAAGCTGCCGTGTAAAGACACTGTGACGATACAGACCATCACTGGGAAAGGTACGAATAAAACAGCACCAGTGTGTTCAGCACTGCTTTAGTTTAATGCAACATTAACACTCCCAAATAACATCCATCACTACCAGTTGAACACCTCGGTCATTAACACCGGCTGTTTGTTTCTCAGATTGTCAGGATATTGCTAATAAGGGTGGTAGAGTTAGTGGCTTGTACTACGTCCAGCCTGTGAAAGCGCCCACGCCGTTCCTCGTGTTCTGTGAGATCGACAGCTCGGGCCGAGGCTGGACCGTGCTTCAGAGGGTAACGCAAACACAAGACATTTAAACCATTAACCCAAACCTCCCGTTAGCTTAAATCATTTAAACCTCCTGTTAGCTTAAATCATTTAAACCTCCTGTTAGTTTCCTAAATGATGCACAGAGACCATCAAAATGAGCTGTGTGTGTGTGTATGTGTGTGTGTGTGTGTTTCAGAGGCGTGATGGCAGTGTTGACTTCAACAGAAATTGGATCCCGTATAAAGAAGGCTTCGGTTATCTCTCTCCTGATGACAGCACAGAGTTCTGGCTAGGAAACGAGAAGATCCACCTGCTCACTGTTCAGTCCAGCATTCCATACGTGCTCCGGATAGAGATGGTGGACTGGGAAGGAGTCAAAAAGTAAGAATTTGTCAGGAACATGTGAGGAACATGTCAGGAGCCCTCAGGTTTAGGCTGTGGAAATCAGAAACAAAGCCACACTACACTACACTTCAGTTTTCATTCAGATTTTTATTTTTTTTTTAATGTCAGTTCAGTCATTTATGAAGGTCATGATGGTGAACTCGAGCTTTTATTGTTGTTTAATGCTTAATGTTTTTCTGGATCTTTTCCATTTCTGCAGATACGCAGATTACGCTGTGTTTAAAGTGAGTCCTGAGGTCGATCAGTACCGTCTGACGTACGCTTACTATTATGGAGGAGACGCTGGTGATGCTTTCGACGGGTTTGACTTTGGAGATGATGTGAGTGATAAACCCCACACGTCTCATAACGGTCAGCAGTTCAGCACACCTGACAGAGATAACGACAGATACGCTGGGAACTGCGCTAAGCAGGACGGCTCAGGCTGGTGGATGAACCAATGTCATGCTGCTCATCTGAATGGAAAATATCACAGAGGTAACATGGGACGATATCATGATATAGCTTTAGCAGTTAGCTTAAGGGTCAATCTGACACGATGCTGCTAGTATGCCACAGATTTATAAAATTTATAGAAATGTGTTTCTGTCAGAGACACTTCAATAACTCACTCACAGCTCAACTCCGGCTAATTAGAATATACAATATTCCGTAGGTTCTAAGAAGGTTAGATTATAATGTTACAAAAATAATGTTCCTGCAATGTTCTAAAAACATCTGCTGTGTGAGAGCATTCTGTGTCACAAAGACAAAAGCGTTAAAATTCCTACGACTACAAAATGTTCAGCAAAGTTGAAAAAATATTTTTAAATGTTACACAAAAACATAAAAGAACCTTCTGCTAATCTAAACTCATCTCAGTCTCGTCAGGGTTTGATCATTTACGTGATCTTTCAGCAAACATTACAAAACATTTAAGGTTAAGGCTTTTAGCCTCTTTATTACTTTCTTGCCTAAAAATTCAGTGAATTTTCTGCTTGTTAAATTTAGAATGTTGACTTTGTAAGGCAGAAATGCCTTAACAGCATGTTAATATTATATAACGTTAGCTAATAATATTAGCGCTATATTACCAAGTTTCTTGAAAGTTTTCTTTTTTGTAATAGCATGTCACTCACCAATACATAAACCACTGACCTCTTTATCAACCTGGTTTTTCACAGGGGGTAAGTACACCCAAAAGGACGTGGGTGAGCACGGTTTTGATAACGGCATTATCTGGGCCACGTGGCACGACCGCTGGTACTCGCTGAAGCAGACCACCATGAAGATCATTCCCATAAACAGAGTCCAGCCTGGAGGTCAGCAAGGCATCAGCCTCGGCAAAGGAGACTTCCCCAGCCGCTAAACGCCACAGCCCTAAACACCACAACCTTCTCAAAGACACCTGATTTAATTTCACACTGATTTTAACACAATAAATCTTCATCTCAGCAGAATACAATCACTTCTTCATGCATCACTTCATCATTAGAAAAACTGAGGAAAGCTAAAAAGACTTCCTATTAAAATTTTTTATTATTGTCATGTGTGTCATTTGTAAATGAACGTAGAGTAAAATTCTACAGTCTCTGATCAGGGTGATCAGATTCTCCACACACACACACACACACACACACACACACACGGTTAATCTGCATGGTCGAGTGTACGAGGTCAGCTAGTTAAACATTCTCTCATTCTGTAGACTTTGTGTGTTTGTTCATTGATTGGTGAACTTTGTAATCTGTTCAGTTTACTCAGATGTCAGCTGGTGACTTGCTGATAAACTCTTTTTAAACAATTGATTTTGTGCTGGTTTTTATTAATGAAGTAATTCAGTTAAATTTTATTTTATTTATATATCACTTTTAATGGACATTTTCACAAGTAAATTGAAATCAGTGATTTAACACTGCAGATCACACACACAAATTATTATTCCTCAGATTATTATAAACACATAAACCTCCATAATACCTGCCTTTAAATTATAAAATAAACAGCGGAAATGAACGAATTAATGAAGAATTGTTTACATTAAACAGTAATCCACCAAAGAACTGCCGTGTGTGTGTGTGTGTGTGTGTGTGTGTGTGTGTGTGTCCTGTGCTGATAATGTAACAGCAAGGAAAGACACGAGTTAGACACTAAATGAGGTGTGAGACGTGACTTAAATACTAGAGTTCATTAATAAAAATGTGACATAGGTGCAGGCGGTCATGTGACGTGCTCCAGTGGAGTGCAGTGGCTGATGGGAAATGTAGTCAAGCGCTGAAGTTGGCGTAACCATGACACTTATCTCCTCCTTATCCCCGCGTATATCCCCCTCATCCTCATCCAGTCTTTTTAATAATTTAGTTTTATATTACACTTTTAACTGAAAAAGTATAGAATTGACTTAAATTCATTTTTAATGTTTTTAAAGAGCAGTAATGATAAATAAAGTGGTTTTAATGTAATAAGTAAAGACTGGACTTTATTTTATTTAATATAGTTTATTATTATAACATATTTCCAAATCTTTACATTTTTAAAACACATAACCTTCTGCTCCACACAATTCATTCATGAGGACTTCCCTAAGAACAGCAGCGAAAAAAAGTGAAGTATGAAATTAAATCTTAATACAAAATAATTGTGAATATTACAAATCCTTGTGAAGATTTCTTTTTATAAATCCTTGGGAGTTTCTGAAATATTAGATATGATTTATTAATAATTTTTAAACAATCTTTACAATCATGCTGTTTATTCCTGAAGCACACTGTGTGTCCTGTATCTATTAAACTAGAAAAGAAAATGTTCTCCTTTCAGCTCATGTAGCTGATAAATTATACAGCGCTGCCATGGCAACAGCCTCCCCAGGGTCAGGGGCAGGATGCTGAAGAGACTCCACGCCCTGTGTGTGGTGTGTGTGGTGTGTGTGTGTGTGTGTGTGTGGTGTGTGTGTGTGTGTGTGTGTGTGTAGAGTGTGTGTGTGTTATGGACAAACACACAGTCTGCTTTTAAGGAGCTTTGATTTCAGGAAATGTGAGTTAAACATTATTCTTTACACCTTAAAGCTCACCTGTGAAATTAGACTTTTAGAGGCGCTCTCTTCTCTTCTCACTCTCTTTCCTTCACTTCCTGTTGGAAGCTCAGTGGGGTTTGGGGTCGATGCCCTTAGTGGTGTTTACTGTGGGTTTTATTCAGAGTTTTAAAGTCCAAGGTCAGAGAGATTTTCTCTTTAACACACAAATTTCTCTCTCTCTCTCTCTCTCTCTCATATGTAAATATATAAAGAAATACATATATATTTCACCTCTTCTATTGGCTCCATTGTAGCCATCAGTGCAGTGTTTGATGTTCAGAAACGGCTAAATGTTCCTAAAGATGATACATCAATATTGAATATTAATTTTATTAAAACAATTTCCTTTGGGTGCAACAGGGAAGCAGTATCAGTGTATCTGATGATATTCAGTAAAATAACACACACACACAAACACACACACATCCTGCAGAAACTACTAGATCAATTCCGTGTTCTTCTATTATTATTATTATTATTATTATTATTATTATTATTATTATTATTATTATGCCAGAGAAATAGAGAAATATCCAGGGTTCTAGGGGAGCTCTCTCATTGGTCAGATTATGCTGATTTCCCACAGGCCACACCCACAGGCCCCGCCCCCTGGCACTGACAGTTTGCAGTGTTTGTGCTGGAGATGGAAATGCAGAGAGAAATTTAGTGGAATAAAAAGTGGATTTTAACTGAATTCTCTTTCTGGAACAGACTGAAAGACGTTAATGGACTCAAAGGTTGTTTAAGTGGTTTCTGTTCTAGCTGTTTAAAGTGGTTTTAAATGGAACCTTTCTGAAGGAAACTGTTCAGAATCTCGACAGAACACTGAGCTGAGTTCAGCCTGGTGAGTGATCTTCTCTCACACTCCACACACGAGCATTAATCTGATCATTAAACTCCTCACCTGGTCAAAGTCACATAAATTACGCAAGATATCATACAGTCAGTGTTTTCTTTCTCAAAACAGTTACACATCAACCACCTTATAAAAGAAATATAATATACAGGTTAATATAAATATAATATAAATATAATCTATTGACTTGGCCATGAAAGGCCTTTTTGAGTAATTTTGAGCGATTTTGTGTGTGTTTGCTGCATGTGTTGTGTGTTTTCTGTGTGTTTGCTGTGTGTTTGCTGTGTGTTTGCTGTATGCGTTGTGTGTTTTCTGTGTGTTTGCTGTGTGTTTGCTGTGTGTTTGCTGTATGCGTTGTGTGTTTTCTGTGTGTTTGCTGTGTGTTTGCTGCATGTGTTGTGTGTTTGCTGTGTTTGTTGTGTGTTTGCTGTATGTGTTGTGTGTTTGCTGTGTTTGTTGTGTGTTTGCTGTATGTGTTGTGTGTTTGCTGTGTGTTTGCTGTGTTTTTTGTGTGTTTGCTGTGTGTTTGTTGTGTGTTTTTACTGTGTGTGTTTGCTGTGTGTTTGCTGTATGATTGCTGTGTGTTTTTACTGTGTGTGTTTGCTGTGTGTTTGCTGTGTGTTTTTACTGTGTGTGTTTATTGTGTGTTTGCTGTGTGTTTTTACTGTGTGTGTTTGCTGTGTGTTTGCTGTATGTTTGCTGTGTGTTTTTACTGTGTGTGTTTATTGTGTGTTTATTGTGTGTTTGCTGTGTGTTTGCTGTGTGTTTGTTGTGTGTTTGTTGTGTGTTTGCTGTGTGTTTTCTGTGTGTTTTTACTGTGTGTGTTTATTGTGTGTTTGCTGTGTGTTTTTACTGTGTGTGTTTATTGTGTGTTTGCTGTGTGTTTGTTGTGTGTTTGCTGTGTGTGTTTATTGTGTGTTTGCTGTGTGTTTGCTGTGTGTTTGCTGTGTGTTTGTTGTGTGTTTGCTATGTGTTTGCTGTGTGTTTGCTGTGTGTTTTCTGTGTGTTTTTACTGTGTGTGTTTATTGTGTGTTTGCTGTGTGTTTTTACTGTGTGTGTTTATTGTGTGTTTGCTGTGTGTTTGCTGTGTGTTTGCTGTGTGTTTGTTGTGTGTTTGCTGTGTGTTTGTTGTGTGTTTGCTGTGTGTTTGTTGTGTGTTTGCTATGTGTTTGCTGTGTGTTTGTTGTGTGTTTTTACTGTGTGTGTTTGCTGTGTGTTTGCTGTATGATTGCTGTGTGTTTTTACTGTGTGTGTTTGCTGTGTGTTTGCTGTGTGTTTTTACTGTGTGTGTTTATTGTGTGTTTGCTGTGTGTTTTTACTGTGTG
>NC_069737.1:82500-120000 GCF_027358585.1 Pangasianodon hypophthalmus | reverse complement strand
CTAACCCTCATCCCGTCTCCTCCCTAACCCTCACCCTCATCCCCTCTCCTCCCTAACCCTAACCCTCATCCCGTCTCCTCTCTAACCCTAACCCTCATCCCATCTCCTCCCTAACCCTAACCCTCATCCCGTCTCCTCCCTAACCCTAACCCTCATCCCGTCTCCTCCCTAACCCTAACCCTCATCCCCTCTCCTCCCTAACCCTAACCCTCATCCCCTCTCCTCCCTAACCCTAACCCTCATCCCGTCTCCTCCCTAACCCTAACCCTCATCCCGTCTCCTCCCTAACCCTCACCCTCATCCCCTCTCCTCCCTAACCCTAACTCTCATCCCGTCTCCTCTCTAACCCTAACCCTCATCCCATCTCCTCCCTAACCCTAACCCTCATCCCGTCTCCTCCCTAACCCTAACCCTCATCCCCTCTCCTCCCTAACCCTAACTCTCATCCCGTCTCCTCTCTAACCCTAACCCTAACTCTAACCCTAACCCTCATCCCGTCTCCTCTCTAACCCTAACCCTCATCCCGTCTCCTCTCTAACCCTAACCCTCATCCCATCTCCTCCCTAACCCTAACCCTCATCCCGTCTCCTCCCTAACCCTCACCCTCATCCCCTCTCCTCCCTAACCCTAACTCTCATCCCGTCTCCTCTCTAACCCTAACCCTCATCCCATCTCCTCCCTAACCCTAACCCTCATCCCGTCTCCTCCCTAACCCTAACCCTCATCCCGTCTCCTCCCTAACCCTAACCCTCATCCCATCTCCTCCCTAACCCTCATCCCATCTCCTCCCTAACCCTAACTCTCATCCCCTCTCCTCCCTAACCCTAACCCTCATCCCGTCTCCTCTCTAACCCTAACCCTCATCCCGTCTCCTCCCTAACCCTAACCCTCATCCCCTCTCCTCCCTAACCCTCACCCTCATCCCCTCTCCTCCCTAACCCTAACCCTCATCCCCTCTCCTCCCTAACCCTAACCCTCATCCCCTCTCCTCCCTAACCCTAACCCTCATCCCGTCTCCTCCCTAACCCTAACCCTCATCCCATCTCCTCCCTAACCCTAACCCTCATCCCGTCTCCTCCCTAACCCTCACCCTCATCCCCTCTCCTCCCTAACCCTAACTCTCATCCCGTCTCCTCTCTAACCCTAACCCTCATCCCATCTCCTCCCTAACCCTAACCCTCATCCCGTCTCCTCCCTAACCCTAACCCTCACCCTCATCCCCTCTCCTCCCTAACCCTAACTCTCATCCCGTCTCCTCTCTAACCCTAACCCTAACTCTAACCCTAACCCTCATCCCGTCTCCTCCCTAACCCTAACCCTAACTCTAACCCTAACCCTCATCCCGTCTCCTCTCTAACCCTAACCCTCATCCCATCTCCTCCCTAACCCTAACCCTCATCCCGTCTCCTCCCTAACCCTCACCCTCATCCCCTCTCCTCCCTAACCCTAACTCTCATCCCGTCTCCTCCCTAACCCTAACCCTCATCCCATCTCCTCCCTAACCCTAACCCTCATCCCGTCTCCTCCCTAACCCTAACCCTCATCCCGTCTCCTCCCTAACCCTAACCCTCATCCCATCTCCTCCCTAACCCTAACCCTCATCCCATCTCCTCCCTAACCCTAACTCTCATCCCCTCTCCTCCCTAACCCTAACCCTCATCCCGTCTCCTCCCTAACCCTAACCCTCATCCCGTCTCCTCCCTAACCCTAACCCTCATCCCCTCTCCTCCCTAACCCTAACCCTCATCCCCTCTCCTCCCTAACCCTAACCCTCATCCCCTCTCCTCCCTAACCCTAACCCTCATCCCGTCTCCTCTCTAACCCTAACCCTCATCCCGTCTCCTCCCTAACCCTAACCCTCATCCCCTCTCCTCCCTAACCCTCACCCTCATCCCCTCTCCTCCCTAACCCTAACCCTCATCCCCTCTCCTCCCTAACCCTAACCCTCATCCCGTCTCCTCCCTAACCCTAACCCTCATCCCGTCTCCTCCCTAACCCTCACCCTCATCCCCTCTCCTCCCTAACCCTAACTCTCATCCCGTCTCCTCTCTAACCCTAACCCTCATCCCCTCTCCTCCCTAACCCTAACTCTCATCCCGTCTCCTCTCTAACCCTAACCCTAACTCTAACCCTAACCCTCATCCCGTCTCCTCCCTAACCCTAACCCTAACTCTAACCCTCACCCTCATCCCCTCTCCTCCCTAACCCTAACTCTCATCCCGTCTCCTCTCTAACCCTAACCCTCATCCCATCTCCTCCCTAACTCTAACCCTCATCCCGTCTCCTCCCTAACCCTAACCCTCATCCCGTCTCCTCCCTAACCCTAACCCTCATCCCATCTCCTCCCTAACCCTAACCCTCATCCCATCTCCTCCCTAACCCTAACCCTCATCCCCTCTCCTCCCTAACCCTAACCCTCATCCCGTCTCCTCCCTAACCCTAACCCTCATCCCGTCTCCTCCCTAACCCTAACCCTCATCCCCTCTCCTCCCTAACCCTCACCCTCATCCCCTCTCCTCCCTAACCCTAACCCTCATCCCCTCTCCTCCCTAACCCTAACCCTCATCCCATCTCCTCCCTAACCCTAACCCTCATCCCATCTCCTCCCTAACCCTAACCCTCATCCCGTCTCCTCCCTAACCCTCACCCTCATCCCCTCTCCTCCCTAACCCTAACTCTCATCCCGTCTCCTCTCTAACCCTAACCCTCATCCCATCTCCTCCCTAACCCTAACCCTCATCCCGTCTCCTCCCTAACCCTAACCCTCATCCCCTCTCCTCCCTAACCCTAACTCTCATCCCGTCTCCTCTCTAACCCTAACCCTAACTCTAACCCTAACCCTCATCCCGTCTCCTCCCTAACCCTAACCCTAACTCTAACCCTAACCCTCATCCCGTCTCCTCTCTAACCCTAACCCTCATCCCATCTCCTCCCTAACCCTAACCCTCATCCCGTCTCCTCCCTAACCCTAACCCTCATCCCGTCTCCTCCCTAACCCTAACCCTCATCCCATCTCCTCCCTAACCCTAACCCTCATCCCATCTCCTCCCTAACCCTAACCCTAACCCTCATCCCCTCTCCTCCCTAACCCTAACCCTCATCCCGTCTCCTCTCTAACCCTAACCCTCATCCCGTCTCCTCCCTAACCCTCACCCTCATCCCCTCTCCTCCCTAACCCTCACCCTCATCCCCTCTCCTCCCTAACCCTAACTCTCATCCCGTCTCCTCTCTAACCCTAACCCTCATCCCGTCTCCTCCCTAACCCTAACCCTCTTCCCCTCTCCTCCCTAACCCTAACTCTCATCCCGTCTCCTCTCTAACCCTAACCCTCATCCCGTCTCCTCCCTAACCCTAACCCTCATCCCGTCTCCTCCCTAACCCTCACCCTCATTCCCTCTCCTCCCTAACCCTAACCCTCATCCCATCTCCTCCCTAACCCTAACCCTCATCCCGTCTCCTCCCTAACCCTCACCCTCATCCCATCTCCTCCCTAACCCTAACTCTCATCCCGTCTCCTCTCTAACCCTAACCCTCATCCCGTCTCCTCCCTAACCCTAACCCTCATCCCGTCTCCTCCCTAACCCTCACCCTCATCCCGTCTCCTCTCTAACCCTAACTCTCATCCCGTCTCCTCTCTAACCCTAACCCTCATCCCATCTCCTCCCTAACCCTAACCCTCATCCCGTCTCCTCCCTAACCCTAACCCTCATCCCGTCTCCTCCCTAACCCTAACCCTCATCCCGTCTCCTCCCTAACCCTCACCCTCATCCCATCTCCTCCCTAACCCTAACTCTCATCCCGTCTCCTCTCTAACCCTAACCCTCATCCCATCTCCTCCCTAACCCTCACCCTCATCCCGTCTCCTCCCTAACCCTAACTCTCATCCCGTCTCCTCTCTAACCCTAACCCTAACCCTCATCCCGTCTCCTCTCTAACCCTAACCCTAACCCTCATCCCGTCTCCTCTCTAACCCTAACCCTCATCACGTCTCCTCTCTAACCCTAACCCTAACCCTCACTCTCCGTCATTAGAGACAGTTTTAAATCTATTCCTGGATTTATGTAAAGCTGCTTTGTGACTATGTCCATTGTTAAAAGAGCTCTTATAAATGAAATGAATTGAAACACGACACTTTGTCTTTTGTCATCTTTAAAACAGTTAAAACATGAAGATGCAGTGGTGCAATGAGTGAGGTCCAGCTTAATCCCCTCGTTTCCCATAAACATGTTATCATTTATACCTATAGCATGAGCTCAGTTCAGTTCCTTGTGAATTTTTGTCCCTTATGAAGCTTTTGTCAGATTAATGATGAGATGCTGAAGCTCCTCTTCCCCTGAGGACTGAAAGAGCGAGAAAATGAACTCTTTTGTCTCGGGAATAAAATCAGGCCAGTGTCTCAGTCACTCTGTCTGATGATGTGGATCAAACATCTGACTCCATTTCCTCTTCCTGTTACAGAGGCCACGCCTCCCTCACTGAGACTGACACAGAGGCCACGCCTCCTTCACAGGGACAGACACAGGTACCACACCTACTTCACTGCTTGACAGCATGACGGCTTGAATGAATTGTGTTGAGAATCTCAGGAGCAGCAGTTAGAGCAGCAGCGTTCAGGTGTATCTGTAAGAAAACAGCACCACCTGCTGGCTAGAAGTTTATTTAGCTTTGAACTTTATCTGTGCTCTTGTGGTTATGATGTATGATTGAGTTGTGACAATAACATAAACTCTCTGTCTGTCCGTCCCTCTGTCTGTGTGCAGTATACAGGCTGAGATCTGCAGTGTGTGTGTGTGTGTGTGTGTGTTCGTGAGTTGCAGGATGGCGAGTGATGGCTCTGAGCTCTGCTCCCTCCCGAGTCCTGTAGTGCGTCACATCGATAAACACTTCCTAATGTGCAGCATCTGTCTGGATCACTACCACAAACCTAAAGTGCTGCCGTGTCTCCACACCTTCTGCCAGAGGTTACATCTGTCTGGATGTGTGTGTGTGTGTGTTTTATACAGTTCAGAGATTAGCAGAGTTCACACACTCAAACAGCAGAACAATCAAACAGCAGAACACTCACACTTAATAACTTATTTCTGGAATAGTATTGTGCAAAGGAAGGTACAGAGTCAAAGATAAGGAATGAAACAGAAGGAGATAGACAAATCAAGGCTAATGTAATGAAGATGAATTAAGATAAATATTGATTTTCATATGAATTTTGTTACATTATTGAGACTGAAAGTATAAATGTCTAAATCATCAAAAATCAAATATAATTCTAAAATCTGAAAAAAGAAAAATTTTAAACTCCATGAGACACACTGTATTGCTAAAGAGTTTTTTTAAAAAGAAAAATCCAATAAGAATTGTTGCAATTTTTATAATTCTTCTGTCCTCAGGTGTCTTCAGAGCTTCGTCCCTGTCCACAGCCTGACTCTGTCGTGTCCTGTCTGCCGTCAGACCTCTGTCCTTCCTGAGAAGGGTGTGGCAGCATTACAGAGCAACTTCTTCATCACCAACCTGATGGAGGTGCTGAAGAGTCAGGACACAGAACTAGGAGACGAGGACTTACTGCTGGACATCAACACTGTGAGCACGGAACAACAGCTGTCCTGTCCCAACCACGGAGCAAACGTATGATTAATATTAATATAACTGTGATGCTTTAATCTGGGACATGCAGAGTCCACAACATCCCCATCGTGTCCTCACCACGTTCCCTACACATACTCACAACGTCCTCTACACGTCCTCAGCAAATCCTCTACACGTCCTCACCACGTCCCCTACACGTTCTCACAACATCCTCTACACATCGTCACCACATGCCCTACACGTCCTCACCACGTCCTCTACATGTCCTCAGCAAATCCTCTACACGTCCTCACCACATGCCCTACACGTCCTCACCACGTCCTCTACATGTCCTCAGCAAATCCTCTACACGTCCTCACCACGTCCCCTACATGTACTCACAACATCCTCTACACATCGTCACCACATGCCCTACAGTTTCATGCTGTTAAAATATCTTTTAACTGAATGCTCAGTGAAACAGGAAGTAGTAACACAGTTCCACATTAAAGTAACTGTGTGTTTGTCAGGTAAAGGAGTTTTACTGTCCCGTGTGTGAGACAGCTGTGTGTGAGGAGTGCAACAGTGATGACCACGCCCAACACGTGACCGTCCCCCTCACACATGTCCTCACACAGCACAGAGCTTCACTGCTGCAGCAGCTAAACTCTGTCAGGAGCAGGTCAGGAGCTCACACCTTCTGTTTCCTGTTAAACTGCACTGTCCTTTACTATCTCTATGTCACATGATCTGGGTGGATGTAGTCATGGTGATAAGGTGAACATGAGACATTGGTGGAAATGTGAAATATACTCGAAATGACTGCTGCTGTTAAACAAACCTGCTGAAGAGAAAAGAGAAAGAGAGAAAGAGAGAGAGAGAGAGCGGTGGATCATTTTCTCATGTGTCCATCTCAGACTTCCGGAGATCGACTCGGCGCTGCAGACGCTGTCTGAGATCCTGCAGCAGCTGACCAGTCAGAAGAGCTCAGTTGAAGAGAAAATCCACACCACCTTCAGTGAGCTGCAGAAGATGCTGGATGTGCGTAAGAGTGTGCTGCTGATGGAGGTGGAGGTGAACTACACCCTCAAACACAAGGTCAGAGCAGCGGCTCCATCACACACTCTTATAATAAAAGGTTCTTCCAGGGTTTTTTTCTGGATAGTTCTGGATAGGGGTTTTTATTTTTCTGTAGTGATTCTATTTGGAATCCTCTCTGATCGAGATGTATGTATTGTAGGGTTCTACACAATAAATTTAACAACATGAGGAACCCTTAAGAGTTCTAGACTGAGCAGTATTTTCTTAGAGTGTAGAACTTCTCATGTCACTGCTCCATATTTTATTTGATATTAGTCATCCAGTGATTACTGGCTCTTCTTTAAAATGATTCAGGCTTGTCATGGTTCCTCCTGCAGGAGAACTGAGAAGCTCTCTATCTGTTTAACAGTAAAACATGGAACAGACTTTGTTGTGTGATCTGTGTAAAGAATTTGCTCAGTGCCCTTTAAACATTTACACAGACAGCTGCCATCTTGGATCCTCCCACCGGAAAATGATCTAATGTGTTATGCAACTCTGTGTGTGTGTGTGTCTGTGTGTGTGTGTGATGACAGTGATTAAACTGTGAAACTGGTATAACCGGTTATGCGCTGGGTTATGAGTGGAGTGAGTTTGGGAAGTTCAGAGTGTATTGGTGTTGTGTGTTTTGATGGAGGAAGATGGAGACACAGAGCTTGAGGTGATTACATAGAAACTTTTGATGATCATTTGATGATAATTTTTCATCAGTGCTTAGGTTTTGTGTGTGTGTGTGTGTGTGTGTTTGTGTGCAGCAGGTAAACACGATCATGAAAACAACACACAGGATAAATGTCTTTCTGTCTGTTAGTGTTATATGCATTTGTTCTTCTCAACTTCGGATGGTCTAGGACAATAACAGTGTTTATAAACAGCTGGATGATTACAGAGCAGTTTGTCTGCAGGATAATTACAGTTCTTCATCCAGGAACATGTCCACATGGTTAGCACTCCCTGCTGCAGGAGTGGAAGTGTATCTGTAATAATATTTATAAGCATAAATGTCTGTACTGTACATAAAGACAAGTGTCTATTTGTCTATTTCACTTTGAGTTCAGAATCTTAAAACGGGTTCCATGTAAAAGATAAAAACTGACCTTAGCTGTAGCTTTTTGTTTCAGTGTGAACATGTGCAGGGAGCTGTGGATAAACAGAGAATAATAGAGCAGCTAAAACAGAACCTTGTGTGATGCTGTTTTGCACTGTTTAGGCTCTGAGAAGTCTATTTATACTAACACACTGTTAACATTCTGTCAAATAAAACCTAACCCAGGAAAGAATATATTCAAATTTCTCACAGTCAGTAATGTTAAACACTGAACTAACTGAACAGTAACATCTCCACGGTCTAAGGCAAGCAAAAGTGGCAGCTTTATCCAGCTCTGATTCTGAACTGTGATGCTTCCGGAAACCTGACTGAAAGAGATGTTAATGTTGTGTGTCTTTATTATGCACAGGTGCTTCAGGCGCAGTTAGCATTGCTGCTGCAGGAGCAGGAGGGCATGCGCAGTGGCTGCAGACTGACAGAAAGGGCATTATGCAGTGGCTCTGAGGCCGAGGTGCTGCTGGTGGAGAAGCAGCTGAGCGAGCGACTAAGTGACCTGGCGACTCGTGAACTTCCTCTGAGGCCTGAAGAGAATGGTCAACTCAGCTTCACAGCAGAGACTGATGGTCTGTGCAGCTCCATCCGCCGTCTGGGTTCCATCATCACTGGCAGCGCAGTGGCAGGAGAGACGGTGGCGAGTGGTGAGGGACTGCGGCGCTGCGTGGTGGGCCGGCCCACGTCCATCACTGTCACCTCTAAGGACAGAGACGGTGGGCTGTGCCAGACAGGGGGCGCTCCTCTCTCAGCTGAGCTGAATGGTGCAGATGGTACACTGGTGGGAGAAGGAGAAGTTGTCGACCACAAAGATGGCACGTATGACGTACTGTACACACTGTCACATGAGGGACAGTACATGCTTGCACTTCGCCTGTATGGAAAGCACATCCGCGGGAGTCCCTTCAGCATCCGTGCCACCAAACACACGCAGGAATCTGACAACACCAATGGTGCCAAGAGATGTCTGAAGTCGCTGGGGAGCTCCCACATCAAACAGCAAGCCGTCAAGCGGCCCGGCAGCATGTACAGCTCGGGCAGGGGCAAGGGGAACGCCACTGAGGATGACCTCATCCTCCGAATCGGTACAAATGAGTGCTGTGGAAGGAGGGAAACCTGCTGTGTCATTATAGGACTGGTTTCACCTGAAGATGTAATGTAGTAGGAGGTGTTTGAGTTACAATGCAATGTAGTGGGAAGGATTTTGGTTATGATGTAATGTAGTAGGAAGTGTTTTTGGTTATGATGTCAGTGCTGTGTAATGGCTAATCTGTTTACTGTAGGGACTAAAGGGAGAAATAAGGGAGAATTTGCCAATCTGCAGGGCGTGGCCGCTTCAGACACTGGAAATATTTTAATAGCTGACAGCAACAATCAGTGTGTCCAGGTAAAACTGACGTCACTGCAGTTCTTTAAAATATGTTTAATCTTTAAAAAGTGCACTAAAGACTTTTTTGCCTGTCTTCATAGATATTTTCGAATGATGGAAAGTTTAAGAGTCGTTTCGGGGTACGGGGTCGGTCTCCAGGGCAACTCCAACGGCCCACCGGCATCACCATCCACCCCAACGGTGACGTCATCATTGCCGACTACGACACCAAATGGGTCAGCATATTCTCCAGCGACGGTAAATTTAAGGTAAAGGAAAAAACTGTTTCACAGATATTACAAGCACACAATGAATATGAGGTGCAGAAATCATAAAGCTGGTTATTAAACTAAAGTAAAGAGTGTAGTGGGAATTTTATCCCAGTTCAGAGTGACTGCTTTTATTCATTCTCTTCAATGGCGTAAACATGCATGTCCTCCTGAAGCAGAGGTGAGCAATGAGCTGTGTGTCCTTTCTCAGAGTAAGATCGGCTCTGGGAAGCTGATGGGTCCTAAAGGTGTGTCTGTGGACAGAAATGGGAACATCATCGTAGTGGACAATAAATCCTGCAGCATCTTCATCTTCCAGCCAAATGGCAAACTCATCCGCAAGTTTGGCACTCGTGGAAATGGAGACAAACAGTTCGCAGGTGTTCACTGGGTTTTCATTTCATCCTCACATTTTCTGTTCACATGTGCCTAGACATAAAAACTTATTTAATCTACTGTATGGCAGAGGGAGTGTATATTTCCCCATAATGCACTGAGAATATATTTTACAGTAAAAAAAAAATCCTTCAAAATAAAAACACCTAACACTTAAATTTCATCCATTCTCTTGTTTTAATCATATGTTTTTTTAATCATTCTGTCTCTGTGTTGTGTCTCTTGCTTTAGGTCCCCACTTTGCAGCAGTGAATCAGAATAATGAGATTATTGTCACTGATTTCCACAATCACTCAGTAAAGGTATGTGATTGCAGTAACGGTGTAAAATCAGATGAGTTATATTTGTTCTGTATGTAAATGTAAAATGTAATGAAGGTTAATGTGTCATGTTTGAGGTGTTTAATGCGGAGGGAGAGTTCGTGTTGAAGTTCGGCTGTAGTGGTGAGGGAAATGGTCAGTTTAACGCCCCCACAGGAGTCGCTGTGGATTTAAACGGAAACATCATCGTAGCAGACTGGGGAAACAGCCGGATACAGGTAACACACTCCACTAAGCACACCCCAGTAATGTCTACACACAACTTTGAATTCATTAACCCTCTGACACTGAAACTCAGCTGTGTGTGTGTGTGTGTGTGTGTGTTTATGCAGGTGTTTGACAGCAGTGGCTCATTCCTGTCCTTCATCAACACATCAGCAGATCCTCTGTTTGGCCCTCAGGGTCTCGCCATCACCTCCGACTCTCACATCCTCGTGGCTGATTCAGGAAACCACTGCTTTAAAGTTTACCGCTACCTCCAGTGACACTCCTCGTCCCTCCATCCACTTATTCCTCCATTCCATAATCCCATCATCCCGTCCCCACTCCATCCCTCCATCTTCATTATGCTGGTCATGACCTGATAGCACTGTTGCTTTTCCACAGTGTTCAGGATTATTAACCACCTGAGCTGCACAGAGGGAGAAATAAAATGGGCTAAATATAGCTACTGAAATAAATAAACACAGGTAAAAACAAAAAAAAATGGGATTCAAAATTTATTTATGAATTTCTTGATTTTTTTTTATTTTAAGATTTGTTTGGATTTATAATAGGACAATTTACAAACTCAGCTGCACATGCAGAGTGTTGGAGTCTCTCTGTCCAGCAGATGTCGCTTTTCTCTGAGTTTTCACAGCTCTGCGCTCTGTAATAATTTAATTCACCTGCTTCTGGTTTACATTGATTGCTCTGATTATTAAATTATTTTAAATCCTCCTGTTGCTTTGTGAGGTCTCTCACTGATGCTTTTTTCTTAGAATTTTCAGTGTAGCAATGTTGTATATTTTATTTTAATTTCCATCATGTTGAATTTTCAATTCAATTGAAAAAGTGTTTACTGTATTATTGAAAATGATGATCCATTACCATGTGAGCTATATTTATTTTTAATAAGGTTGTTAATCCATTTCACTTTATAGCCAATATTAGGATCTTTAAAACTCACCTTGTTCTCTATATTTAATTGCCTTTCAAATAAACTGGAATGTCACAGTTGATGTTGAAACAAAACAGATCTTTTGAGCAGCCATGCTCTCATCCAGAGTGATTTAATAAAAACTAGAGTGAATAAGGACATTTGGAACACAGTCTCTGATAAAGTTCTGCTGTTCGATCACCAAAATGACTCTTCAAATCAGTGAGTCGACTCCTAGTGTTCACTTGTTTTCACCTCCTCAATGAAAACACCACAGTTCTCAGCGTATTACTGAATTACCTATTACTACATATTACTAATAATTAATAGGTTCTCTGCATTTTTTCTATTTTATACATGTGTACTTTTGATACTTAAGTAAAGTATCAAAGTATCAAAGATAGACATCAAGGATTAATATGATAATAAAGACACGTTTTTTCTTAAATCGTGTGAAGTATAATAAGTCACCCTGTAGAAGATGTAAATGTTCTCAACTTGATCACACTTAAGTTCTTTTCAACACACTTAACACTGCATGACTATTTAGAACACAGTTATAGAGGGAATGATTTATAATCGCACTATTCAGTGTCACCCAGATGAGGATGGTTCCCTTTAGAGTCTGGTTCCTCTCAAGGTTTCTTCCTCACATCGTCTCAGGGAGTTTTTCCTCACCACCGTCTCCTCTGGCTTCCTCATTAGGGATAAACTTAAACCATATGTCAGGATAAATCTGCTTTGTGACAGTGTCCAGTGTAAAAAGCGCTATGTAAATAAATTGAAATTGACTTGAATCAACACAGATTAGCAAGTAATTTAACAAGTAGATTACAATTCCAATTTATTTGAAAGGCAAATGCATTTTGTGTGATGCAAATGCTAACAACTTCCCGCTAAAAGACAACAGTTACACACATTTTTTAATTTTAAATTATAATATAATTATACAAAAATATAAAATAATAATAATAATAAAATTATAAATAAAGTGAGCAATGTTTACACATAAATAAATGTGATGTTTGTACATTATTCAACTAGTTTTATTTATTTATTTTTTTATTAAAACATGACAGTAGATGGACTGGCTGAGATAACTTTCCCTATAGGTGTGCATGAATGTGTGTGTGCGTGCGCGCATTATTAAATACTATTTCTGTTTATTATTTTATTTTTATTTATACCATACTAAACCACTTGTACCACAATATTGGCTGGCTTCTGCACTGTTATTTTATGTCCCGGCCTCGACCTGAATCAATGACGAGTTAACTTTTCTCAGTTGCGCACTGGGAAGTTGGAGAATCGAGAGCAAATTGAGGAACATTTATAAGAACAGCATGTAGCTTCTTCACCGTTCAGATGAATTCTGTGAACAGCAATAACATGAAACAAAAGTTTCATTGTTTTCTTTTTCTTTATTTCTTCTTTAAGTTTACTGACATCTGTGGTGAGTAAATTTCTGTAACAGTACTATCCTAAAGAATTTAAATTTAGAAGTAAACTTTGTCAGAATTACAAACATATTCAGGTTCTGTCTCACATTCTCAGACCACCTGAACACTGTCACACCAAATCAGCAAAAGCTCTTATAAGTAAGGAAATATCCAGCATTTCTGTTTTTGTACGTTTTAGTACACAATCCTGAATTAAGTCACATTATCCTGGAATTAATGAACTAAAATTGGCAAGTGCACTACAGAAGTATGCAATTTGAGAAGTAGCTAAAGATTTAGAGTTCGTCTGCATTAATGATTGTATTTTCTAGTGTAGCATTTTCTTTCTCCTTGTTAAACACCAGTCCATCTGGTTGCTCTCTCCATTTCACTGTGACGTTCTCTGTAATCCCATGATCCTTCAGTTTCTGTGTAATCTGAAGAGCAGAACAGAACTTTTATCACTAAATAATGCAGGATAAAAAGACTATTATTACAATAAAGCATATAGCCAGTGTTTCACAGCCCAATGAAGACTCAGGTTCTGGCTGCAGTAATGAGGAACAGACTGTGTGTTATAATAGTGAAGGATGAAACTCACCTTATCCAAGACGACCACCTTTACTGCAGGATCATTCACATCCTGATTGGACTGGACCTTCACCCTTATGATCTGTTTTTGTCCTGTGATTACTGGAGGCAGAACTGCACTCACACACACACACACACACACACACACACACACAATCAAACATATCTTTTAAAAGCAAATTAAATTAGTGTAAAAATAAGTAAATAATAAGTAAATAAAACTTTAGCTCACCTGAGTGACAGTAGAAAGGTCTTATGTCTGAGCATATCGTATCATCAACTTGACCATCATATAAAAGAACACAATTTTCATTCCCTTGGTAATTATCGGGTTCTCCAGGTGCCCAGGTAATGGTGGTGAAGTTTGTCTGGTCTGACCACTTCCAGGAATCTCTGAACAGACCGAACCAAGTTTCCCCGAAGACCATTGCTTTTATAAGTGAATTTTCAGTTTCATTCCTCGCACTGGCCAGGTCTGTGTGATGCTGTCTGCAGTAGCTCTGAGCTTCACGCCACGTCATGAGATCAGGGATGTAAATGTACCTGTTGTTGTCAGTGTTCCTGTCTGTGAAAATGTAAAAAGACGTGATTAACACATCACTACTATGCAAGTTACTCATGAGAGAAAGTCAAAGAGTTTGTAGTATTAATGCAACTGTAAGTGGTGAGGGCCCTGAGAACTTGGGCTTGAGATCTGAAGAGGTTCTTCTTTATAAAAGGTAGCCAGATGCCAGAATTAAATTTATACAAACTGCTAAATTTATACAAATCTTGTGGGTTCTTCTATAACTTCTTAACAGAGGCATAAACGGATCCCAGCTAGAAAGTCAAAGGACAAAAACTATGACTTGATTTGGGATAGGTGAGAAATTCTCCAGTGGTTGTAATGCGAGAAAGGAATAGAGAGAAGTTTTGAAAGCCTTTCCAGCCTGCTACATACGCTGAATGTGCAGAGATGTCTATGCTGAAACGTATGTCCATAACCACAGTGCAAACAGCTTGCTAGCTGCAAACACCCATGCTCAGAGACGACGTGCATAATTAGAAGTCCAGAGCAACTGGAGTTACTTTCTAAGAGAATTAAAAATCTCACAGACATGGTCTGCTTAAATTGGCCAGAGGTGTGCCACTAATGCCTGGTGGTTTCATCAAAAGAAGTGTTACACCCAGATGTGGACATCACTCTCCAAGCCTGCTGCCAGAGAAGACTGCATGACCTTCTGTGTGGCACCTAGCCTTCAAACTCTGTGTGGCACCACAGGTGTTTTTGAGATGCATGCCAGTGCCTTATCTGCACAGATGGCAAGGGAAACTAGAAACAGAATACTAGTTACGTAAACAACTACCTAGTATTTATTCCAGATAAGGCATCATACATCACTTTGTGATGGACGGTCTTGGCACACATGTGCATGAAGTTATCCAGCTGATTCTCACTGTCCCTGTAGGTTACTGGAAGTTTTACCTCAGGTGGGTCAAATGTTTAGTAAGGTTTGCTGTTTAACTAGTTTGCCACTTTAGAGCACAGTTAAGTGTTAAGACCAGTAACATAGTTCATTTTTGTAGCATGCCGTTTCTCACCATCAAAACACACAGAGGGCTTTATTTCTGTACATGGTCTATCCAACCAAGCTATGATGTCTATCACAGCACACTCTTCATCTCCATTTAAGTTATTGGGCTGCAAAAAATCTATATCCCAATCGGTCATCCTTCCTAGTGGCTCATTTCCCATTGACCAGCGCCAGCTGTTGATATCATTGTAGAGTCCAATCCAAGCACCAGAACTGACTTGTTGACTCTGTGCTGCATTCTGAAGTTGGACCATGTCATCTGTGGTTTCGATGGTGGCCAGGTCAGTGTATGTGGCTCGGCAGTACACCTGAGCATCACTCCAATTTCTCCCCAGCTGGATCAAATAGTATTTACGAGGGACGGGCAGGATGATGGGGATGACTCCTGTGGAGAAGAGTTCTGAGAGTTTTATGCAGTAGTTAAATATTAAATATATCTAGCTATAGTGGTGCCTGTCTGTATTTTTCTAATATTCAGATATTCAAAACTCTAGAGATGCCCCACACAGTATGACAACCAGATAAAGGCCAGTAGTAGTTACTCTCTCTCTCTCTCTCTCTCTCTTCTCACCTGTGAAAAACAGGAGTATGAACAGGTGCTTCATCACCGAGGTGTAGACGAAGAATGCACTAAGAAATAAGAAATGTGATGAACATTCCTGAGCAGTCCTAATTACAAAGGCTCACTGCAAGTTTAACACAAATGCTGTATATTTACTAACACAACATTTTAGGATTAGTCCAAGAATGATTTCAATCAGTCAGAACAAAAATAAACTAAAAACAACAAAAATATATCTGATATATAAGATACACTAGTTCTGCTTAATAAATAGCAGAAAAAAAATATTTGAAAAAATTAATATCACATATTGGAAGGTGTCTAGAAGTTACACCCAATCAGTTTTGAGTTTTTATTCCAGCTCTGTGCTTTAGTGCTTTAGCTACAGACTGTTGGTCTTTTATCAGGCCTCGTGTACACCCGATTGTTTCACGTGCCATATGTGGATCAGATGCTGATCAGCTTTTGTAGTGCAGTGGTGGCTTAACAGTTCCTGATCATAAGGTCAGGGCTTGAACGCCAGAACCACCAAGCTGCCACTGTTGGGCCCCTGAGCATGGCCCTTAACCCTGTCTGCTCCAGCGGTGCTGTATCATGGCTGGCCCTGCGCTCTGACCTCAGCTTAATGTATATGTGACGAATGAAGGCTTCTTCTCTCTTCTCATTTTAACCATGTACATTTATTCGTGTAGTCAGATGGTCCGGTAGTTAACTGGACTGGTGTTTGATTTCTAATTTGTGTGTTTTATACAAATCAGCTCATAACACTGATGACCAACTTCCTGCCACATCTCCTTTACTTTTCATTTGTTTTGTGTATAAGATGCAGCAGGCATCATGTTGATGAGGAGGTGCATTTTTATGGGGTTAATTTTGTTGTAATTCTCACACACATTATAAAAACAGTGTTAGCTTATTTGTGGTTGATCCACACATAGTGCTTAACAGAACTGTCACCGGTCTTTGGGTCACCTGCAGTTTTTTTCTGTTTAATTGGACAGTGTTTTGACACACAATGTTATTGAATGAACAGATTTTTTAAATACCAAATTGTTTACGAGAATATAAAGAGTTAAATGAGGGTTTCTGTCAATGAGTGAATGTTTTATGAATTTATCAATGAAAAACAGGGCACAAGACAGCAGTGCTCACTGGTTGACTAAACTATATATCTTGAATATAGTCTTGGACTGCATTTAGACATCAGTAAATCTAATTTGGTTCTAGTCTTTACTGTGGGCTTTGTAGCAACGGGTTGTTGGTGAATGAGTCAACTCTTTGAACTGGCTTTTTTAGGTGAACATTGGATACAGTTTATGAATCTTCTTTAGATTCTACTTTAATAAAAGTTAAGCTCAAACACAGCATCACAATAATTTTAAAGTAGAATGCTGATGGTATTTGTGCTGTATCATTACAGTGTCTGATTTACAGGGTCAGGGATGATACGAATCATGAAGTGTGTGGGGTTAAAGCACAAAGCTCCTGTAAGATCCTCCCTGTCTGCTCAGGTTATCATTTCTGCTGTAGTTGTTAGTTTGTGAGCAAAACAAACACATGTTTGTTTTATTTCCTGATCAGGGCTATGAAACTGTATTTTAGTATCACATCACATACCAGAAAAACATGGCCTAGAACCATCTAAAGAACTCTTTTCTGATAGTGTGTGAGAAATGCATTTTCTCTACATTGTATTTCATTACAAAAAGAAATCCTAACACTACAACATATTTGAGGATTTACTGCACATATACCAAATTCTTTTTAAAAAATGAGCAATTTCATATATTGCAAATAATAATAATAATAATAATAATAATAATAATAATAATAAATGCATTTCATCGGCTGTGTGTGTGTGTGTGTTTGTGTGTGTGTGTGTGTGTGTGTGTCAGAAAGCATGATCAGCATCACATTCAATATAAACAAAACTTTTTCTTAACAGTTTCTATGCTAGCCATTTCCATAATCTCAAACAATTAAGAAATGACACAATTGAAACCATAACCTGTATAAAATAGGACTTGAGGTGGATTTGAGCTAAACTTTATGTATGAATCAGCATAAACAAATGTTCTACTCACCACAGACTGTGACAGTTTGTGATATTTGATAGAGAAGTGTGGCTGGATGATGTTCCTGCACTTCACTGGCTGTGCTTACGTCTAAAACATCTACAAAACATGAACAAAGCATACGCATGGCAGGAAGTTGGTTTCCTGCTTTACAAATTGAATGTTCTTTTCCGAGTTTTGCATTGTTATTGTTTTTCAGCATGGTTACAATCTAAAACACTTAAACAAACTAACTAATTATGCAAATCTGCCTTTGCATTAATGAGTCTGAACCTTGTGTATGTAGGGAAACAATAATGTCCTGTAGTGACTAAACACTCTACTGCAGCTTACATCTGGATCTTTTCAGCGTTTAAACAAAACCAGTTCTCTCATTCACCTTTTTATGCTACGTGGAAGCTGAAATTAATTGTTATTTGTCAATAATCTGAATACTTCTTCTGCACACAAAAATACTTTCTTAGTAAAATATACTTTTAGTAAAATATAAATGTTTCTATTGCAGTATTGCTCAGTTTGGCAAGTGAAGTTCACAGAAAAACCTTCAGCTCATTTGAATGAAGGTGATGTGACTAAATTGTATAATTTTCATAAATAAGACATTTTTATTATCACTAATGGTCCAATTTTATCTTATTTCTCATTTCTGTTTTATGCAGCTTTCACAATAATGGTTTGCATTTTTTTTGTTCAGAACATGCACATGGAATAAACAGATTAAACAGATTATGAATAATACTATATTATTTATTCCTATAGATAATAGTGAGGATGAGGATGAATAATGCAGGAAGTGAAGAAGAGTCATGTTTATTAGATGCACAGGAAACAGGTATGAGCTTTGAGGATTGCTCAGATAATGTGTAAATTCTTATCTGTAATGAAAATATAACTCTCATATTCCAGTGAGAGGGAATGACTCAGAAAGTTTGAAACTAGAATTTTTTTTTTGAAAAAAGCCTTTGAATAAAAAGAAAAAAATTATAAAATGTACTCCTAAGTCATTTGAAGTGATTAAACATTTGTCCCAGACTTCTGTTCAGTTCAGACCTGTGAAAGATTAATCACACTTCCTCATCCAGACTGTTGGAGTCTCGCAGGTTCCAGGAGAGCGCGCTCAGGAATAATTTAATTCTGTTTCTTTGTGAAGTTTTTTTATGTCTTCAGTGTAATCTCTCACTGATCCTTTTTCCATAATTCTCCAGTCTTTAGTCTCTAACAGAAAATTAACCTCTGGCTTTAGAGTACATTTTTATAATAAATTTAATTTTTACCATCTATACCATTTTAATTTTAATGTACGGTAGCATCCATATGAGTCAGACATGAAATTTGTGTGGCTCTGACCGTCACACTGAGCGGGAGATCTGGTCAGGCTCAAAATTAAACCAAGAAATCTTAAATCTTGGATGAATGTGTCCAAGTCATCTTAAATCTGTCTCTCATTCTGCACTTAGGCTTACAGAAACAAAAATTTTAAAAAAATAGAGAAAACAGAGAACCATGGAAAATAGCATAAGTTCAAAGAAGGAAACTGAAATATGGATAAATATCATAAGCTAGTAAGACAAACAGTTTAAAGCAATAAGAATGTACAAACAAAGGATTAAAAGTTAAGTGTAAAATAAATAAGACCATAAAACACTGAAACAATAAGAGTGTTCTCCAAAATAGAACCTTCAACACTGAGAACACGTCTACCTGCTTTACTTTCACACGTGATCAGCACACGGCCTGAGTTTATAAATAAACAATGTGTCTATAGTTAGGATAACAGCTGGAATTAATCTGGCAGGGTTTCTTAATTTAGCACAGAAAAAAAAATGACAAGTTAAAAATATATAGCTTTTGTTTAGGTGCAAAAAAAACAGACAGATTAATAAATGGAGTTTATGGCCTTATCACTTATTCTGTCACTTATTATCAATGGGCAGTATATACATTTCAATAATAAAAGTCCAATATACTCATGTGCAATATTTGTATATATTTTACAGTGTACAATGCAGAGCACAGAAGTGTGGCTGAATCAGTGTGGTATATTTAGTGGTGATATTTACAGCTGAATCAGTGAGTGTGTGTGTGTGTGTGTGTGTGTGTGTGTGTGTGTGAGAGAGAGAGAGACATCTGCTGTTTTGGGACCGAGTTGCCATGACATCTTCAGATAATGTCTAACAATATGCCTTCCATAAAAGTCAGTGGCTGTAAAAAGGCCAGCGTCACTAACAGAGTCAACACCATGGGGCTTTTCTGCTGGTGTGAATGCGTATATAATGTGCATGTTACTCCTTTTTAATGCTGATCTCAGACCAGTCAAGCTGCATCTCATCTGTAAAGGTCAGGAGAAAACGCTGGTCTTAGATAAAGTGTGAGACTGAGGGTTCGGCTGAGTCTTGATGATGCATTAGCCAATCAGGTGAGTACAACAGACACCACTTTTAAATAGATTTATTGGTGTTCACAGTGGACAGGGTGAAGTGACGCAAGAGTTTGCTCCACTTTTCAGTTGGATCTAACACACACAGCATTGTTCTCCTGTTCTTATGAATAATCTCACTGCTTTAATCTTAACATCTTCATTAGTTTTAGACCTTTGCTGTAGGAATCCTGTAGATTCTCAGATTTTACTGGACCTTTTTTTATTATTAATACCACAATCTGGGATTCTTTACATAATATTTACCCAATATTCCTAGTTATATTAACGGCATTTTTGTGTGTTTAAAGGAATAAAAAATCACTTCAGTCCCATTGATGATTTCATCATGTAAAAACAACATAAATTTAGTGTTTCTGAAATGTAGGTCTGAGGCTGGTGGGGTTATACACATCACTGTGGCTATATATAAAGTTTAGAAATCTTTTGATTAAGTACTCTGTATTAAACCTGAAAAATTAGATAAACATTTGCACAGCCAGTGGACATGATCATTTTAATTATTTAGCTTATATTGATTGTAATTCCACAATTAGGAGAAAAATCAGGCATAAATAACATTTAAAATAGAAAAGACAAGCAAGATCATTAAAAAAAGAAAGCACACTGACGTAGTATCATGCTAAAGCCGACCAACAACAACTCATAACTGGGTTTTTTGGGTCTGAAGTCTACAGTAGGCTACGTTAGTGTGGCAGGCAGCTAACTCAAGCTGGAAAAGTCATTCCATTGTACCGGTCTTCTCCATGATACCATGGAAGTTATAAAGCATGTCAACCAATTACACAAGCTCTGCACATACACACACACACACACACACACACACTCTAAGAAAAGGCATCACAAAGGTATCGAATGCAAAATACAGAGACAACTCAGGATTCACTTGATCAGGAAAACAAATCAGAGGTGGCGAAACATGATTTTAGAGGTAGAAATAATATCTTGCTTTTCTGTTAATAATAATAATAATAAGAAGAAGAAGAAGAAGAAGAATAGAACTTGATCTGTTAAATCAAAATGAGTCATTTGAACTTTGAGGATTTTTTTCTAAATATGTTAGCAAACAAAAATATTAATTATTTCACACTTTGTAGCATTCTACAGTAGTCATTGTACATTAATACAGTTAAAATGTGTAATATCGTAGATACAAGTTTAAATTATTCAGAGTAAGACGAATTTCTTCATGGTGACCCTCGAGCACCAGGTTTTGCCACTCCTGATTAAAAATATGGCTTTGCAAAGAAGACGCTAGCAATATAATATAATTCCACAGAGACACAAATACAGTATTAACAGCAGCAAAACAGCTTCATGTAGCAGCTCAGACCCTGAATTAAAAGCAATACAGCAGCTATTAAACATGTTCAGCATTTCTGTAGACAGCACTGAAGTCCAGTATTCTGACTGCAACACTAGCGTGTATCTGAACAGTCCTATGCATTTTCATCTACTAATTATAAATATTTGTTGTCATGCACAGAACACGTTTAAGTCATCACACTTCACTGAGACATGACACAGAAGGGTGCACACTCCGGTCCTGGAGTCCACTCACCTGCTCTAACACACCTGTAGAGCTTTTCCACTGAACAGCGAGATCAACAACAAACCCCAACCCGGGGAGGTTTTTCACGAAGCTTGCTAATAAACAGTCTCGCTTGATTTAGTGCAAATTCAGGTGCAACTTATTTCACTAATTCAGGCTGAAACTGGCCAGTCGAGGTTCTTGCGCGTGCACGTGATATTTAATCAGCCATAACAGTGGAGTGAAGATACAGTGATACGGCAGCACATGAGAGAGCTGCTTTATTCACTCCATTACTTCACTGCTTTACACACCACTTATAATTAAATTATATGATGAGTATTAAAACATTATTACAAATAAAAGCAACATCTTGGCAATTAACAAAGCTCAAAGTGCAGCATGTCAGAAATATCTGACAGAATAAATATGTAAGAACATATATATAAAACAAACAAAATAATATAAGACAATTTAAATTGGTTCTTTTGTCAAAATGAACATGTTAAATACAAACTTGAGTAAAAATAGTAGATTATAGACACACCTAATATTTATTTAATTACTTTTAGAAAAGATTTGTTTTGAATTTGGAAAATATTGAAGATTTTCGTAAACCCTGTCATTGTTGTTACTGCTGTCAGAAATGAATTACGGAATGTTACTCAGTGCACAGTGTTTATATAATACCAGAATATACTGATGATGATTTGGAGAAGATTTTTTAAAATTCTCTTATTGAAATGCGAGTTATTGATGCCATGAATAAGTATGCTACAAATAAATAAGGTTTTAAACCTGTCACTGAAAAGCTAATGAAAATATGCAGAATCATCAAGCTGAACTAAGCTTCAAATCTAACCTGAGCAGGTGTGTCCAAAAGAACATGTTGCCATAGTAACTCAGTGGGGCTTATGATTAGCTTCTTTTCTGGAACCGAAATTGATGGAAATTAACCAGGTTTGTTGAAATAAGCCTGGCTTACTGAGTTAGCTCACTTCGTGGAATAAACCCCCCCCCCTCCCCCCCGGCTTATACACTCCACCCACACACTCCACCCACACACACCTCTCACACACTCCACCCACACACTCCACCCACACACACCTCTCACGCACACCTCCTGTACACTCCACCCACACACACCTCTCACGCACACCTCCCACACACTCCACCCACACACTCCACCCACACACACCTCCCATACACTCCACCCACACACACCTCTCACGCACACCTCCCACACACTCCACCCACACACTCCACCCACACACACCTCCCATACACTCCACCTACACACACACCTCTCACACACACCTCCTGTACACTCCACCCACACACACACCTCTCACACACACCTCCCATACACTCCACCCACACACACCTCTCACGCACACCTCCCACACACTCCACCCACACACTCCACCCACACACACCTCTCACGCACACCTCCCACACACTCCACCCATACACTCCACCCACACACTCCACCCACGCACACCTCTCACGCACACCTCCCACACACTCCACCCATACACTCCACCCACACACTCCACCCACACACACCTCTCACGCACACCTCCCATACACTCCACCCACACACTCCACCCACACACACACCTCTCACACACACCTCCCACACACTCCACCCACACACTCCACCCACACACACCTCTCACACACACCTCCTGTACACTCCACCCACACACTCCACCCACACACACACCTCTCACACACACCTCCTGTACACTCCACCCACACACTCCACCCACACACACACCTCTCACACACACCTCCTGTACACTCCACCCACACACACTACCAGTAGACACCTCTTATACACACTTCCCATACACTCTGTGGTAGGAAATTGAAATCAAGTTAAAGAGCAATAAAAAAAATTTGTTTTTGTAATTGACTGAAAACAATACTGAAATCTTAACTTGCTGGATAAAACCATCTTGCCTTTTAAATCCACTAGAAAAAGGACTGTTCAAAAGCAAAATATAATTTTCATAACAGTTGCTACACTACTTATGATTTTTGTACTATAGATTATAATAATAATTAAAATTTTTGTACTATAGATTATAATAAGGATGATTCTGTGACCAACAGATGGACTGCATTACTTTTAGCCCCACCCACATGTCCCACCTCAGCTTGGGTGGCACCTAGGCAAGCAAGGTAACCAAATTTACCACTGGTGCTTGGGTCGCGTAGTTCAGTGGAAAAGCTTTATTACTGAACCTGAATTACAAATACTGAACCAGGTTTAACAAGTGCGTTAGCTCAGGGAATTCATTAAACTCTCCTGAACGGAGTGCCTCACCCTGACGTATAGGGGCTACTATAATTAGTTCAACATCTCAGGAAGTATAATATTATATAACAAATCAAAAACAAGGGATAACTATGGATTCATGTTTGAAAATTGAAGATTGAAGTGTGTGATGATGATGCAACATTTAATGTCTGCTGTTAAAAAGGCCATCAATAACATCCTTATATGGATGAAGTGCTACCACTGAAATGGGTTGTCAAATATTGACAGCAACTAGTCTTTCGGAAAACTAGCTCAATACGTAGAATTCAGCTACAGATAAAAGGCTTTAGATACATTCAGATTAGTCTTAGATGATGAACAAAATATAAGTGTAGGTGTGTGAGATTGTAATGTCCTTCTGTCCATCTATTCTACTTCCAAATGGGCTTGAGAATCCTGCCAGTGGTGGAGTCTCTTATCAGGAAGGATTTCTCAGAGAAACTGCTACCCTTTCGGGATTGCTCCTGCCCAGTCTGTGGTGGGTTTGTGTCACTCTGTAAAGTGTTTCGACCAGAGGCCCGGACACTCTGAACCCTCCTTAAAGATCCAGCTTGTTTGTCCTCACCCTGGGCTGAGTGTCCGCTAGATACAGAGTTTGCCTTACTTCCAGAAGGCACCTTCAGCGAGGAAGTTCTCGATAAGGTTGAGCTTTTTAATGGAGTCCCTGGTGCAGGCACTGTGGCCAAGTCCTTTTTGCTTCTAGAAGAGAAAGCAATAGTGTTGCGAGCAAAGCTTGGCAGGGGTGAGGCAGGCTTCCGGGGATGGGTTGGTGTTTGAGGAGCACTGGCATCAGATACAGCCTGAGCCTGTGCCAAGGCTCTCATGGTAGAGCGACACATTTTCTCTTCTACTTGAGGTTTAGGGATATTGCGGACAGGTTTGGCAGTCGGCTTCTTTATGGAAGGTCTGTGTGGAGTGGGATCTCGAGCCCACTGAGAACTTGCAACTCTTGTGGTTGTTCCTCTTTCTGCCTTGGACTCTGGAGGAAGGCTAGAATGGCGAGCTGGTCTACCCTGCCTGTCACCCTTTCTTGCAGGCATGCTCTGGTCACGTAGTGGACGTCTTGATTCTGTGTTCTCAGGCCCAAAAGATTTCTCTACTCTCTTAGCATTGCTGCCAGAACGAATTGCCTTGGTGATTGGTACCACTTTGCGCAAGTGTCTGGTCTCAGTCGGTGTAAGGGTTCTTGCAGGACGTCCTATTCTAGAGGCAGCAGGTTTAGATGGTGTCTTAGTTTTCAGGTTGGCTGATTTGGGACTACATATCTGCACTGCTTTCTCACCCACCTTTTTACCTTCTGCCATGTCACCGCTGTCACTGTCTGCCTCATCTGTGGTAACAGATGGAGTAACTGGGTGCTCTTCTGCTGGTTTCCCTTCAAATGGTTCATCAACAGATGCTGACACAGATGGATCATTTGTGGACAAAGACTCAAAGTTGGAAGAAAGTGAACTAGGGTCTTGAAGGAGACTTTGGAAGTTGCTGTCCTGTGGTTTTAAGTCAGGTTGAAATCCTTCTTTAAAGATAGGGGTACTCTCTACTTCTGAGAAGTCTAACATGACAGAACAATCCGTTTCAGTGCAGTCCAGAATGTAAGGAGTAGCTTTCTTATTGGACAATGAGGGGTCAAGAGGCAAAGGTGTGTCACATGTTGTTGAGGAGACAGTGCTGTTTTCCTCTTCCTCCTCTCTATAGGGAGAAATTATTTTGCTGTCATACACTGCCCCTGATTGTGGTGCTTCCTCAGATCCCCTACTGGATGGAAGGGTGTCTAGAAAAGTTGTTTTTGGAATGTCTCTTTCCTTCTCTACATCTGTCACAGAAATATCTCCTTGGTTATCTAGTGGGGTGTAACTGCTATTATTATTATCTGTAGGATCTGACAGCTCAAAGGGCTGAGGTCCAGACACCAATGTGTGTTTTTCTACACTAACGTTCATGTGTCCAACATCATGAGATTTCTCCATCCAGTTCCTGTTGTGAACTAGCTGAGAAGAATTCACACCTTCAGAAACAGCCGCATAATTATTATTACTGTAAACATCAATCTCCCTAGTGAGGCCTGACATTGAGTGTCTAGCCAGGGGGCTTATTGGTTCAGTCTCTGCCTTCGGGGAAGTTGCCATCTTCTCATGATGGAGATTACTTTGAGGCCCCAGCTCTCTGTTGTCATCTGCTGTGGTCAGCCAGGCTATGGTCCCTCTTTGGTGAGGACGTCCAGACCGTGGAAGGCTGCTGAATTTAGTGATGTCAGCTGTGGGAGACCCAGAAAACAGCTCCAGGTAGCCACGGAGGTTGCGCTCGGTTGTTGTGTGGCGGTAACGGCGGGCACTTTCAGAGCGTCCCAATGGGCTGTGGGGGCTGTGAGGTCGGGGATGCAGCAAGAAGTCTAGGAGACCCTCTTTGGTGAGAACATCCACATCATTTTCACTGCTGCTGCGGCCGAAATTACCACTGCTGCTCTGATCGCCACTGTTAGCGGCCCAGGCAATGCGCCTTTCTTCCAGCTCACGGAGGCGCTGCTGCCTGGCAGCTTCCTTCAACTCCCTATCTACATTATCCTGACCAATAGAGGGAGGAGACAGTGTGAATAAAAAACATCAGTATGATGCAATTACTTTTACAAGTACAGGGACAATTTTTCCACTGTAGCATTTTGAGAAACAATTACACAGGACAGCTATAAATGAATTCTTAAATCACCACTGTATTTGTTAAAATCAAATACAAACTTTGTGAATTTCTATGTAGACTTTTTGGGCCATAAGAAGGACTTTGTGTCATGTTTGTACCTTCACAGCTTTCTCGAACTTGAGACAGAAGTCTTGGAAGATCCTGAAGCACTCATCGAGTTTGAATGTGTCTTTGTCTTCACAGAAGAAATCAATAAGAACACTGCCCTCCTTGCGCAGGTCCAGCCTGCGTTGTTTCAGGTCCTGAAGAGTTTGTGTCGAACTCTAGTGGACAAAGAACAAGTCATAAGCCAAAGAGATTCACAAACACCACATCTGACTGGAAATTTGGGTATAAAATCCCACAATTAAACAGCACACAGACAAAAACATGAGCGGGGAAATCTCAAACATAATGCATACACTAGATTAGAAGTGGTGGTGTATAAAATATTAAACTACATCTACCAATTTGCTTATAATTTCAGCGCATAAAACTCACATGAGGAAATATACTCAAGGCATCAGAAATATACACACACAGTTGCAAGCCTCTGGACAAAGTGAGTTGAGATGTCTTACTTGTTTATCAGTGAGGAATTCGGGAAAATATGTAACTGTATTTAAGATTTAGTACATGAAAGATGTTTGCTCATTATAGCTGTGATCTGATTTATAACAAAAAGATTATAGTAGGAATCTGACCTGCACAAATGGATTCAACTGCAAAAACAGCTCAGCATCATTCTGAATCTTCTCCTCAAGAGCCTGCATCCTGACACTGAGCGAGGAGAATTCTGCTTCGATGTTTTCCACTGAGATCCTACAGGAATAAAGCACAGAGAAAGGAGGATGGAAAAGAAAAGCAAGATAAGACACAAATAGCTGGTGTGTAAATATACAATATTCAGTAATGATGAGAACAGTGCAGATCTTATGCCACTTTCAGGATTTAATAAGGAAGAAGACAAAATTATAGCATAAGAAAGTCTGAATACAGCAGAGAATCTGTGGAGAGAATCATATGAGGTGGGCTTCTATCAGAAATATGGTTTAGTGGAGTTTACCATACACACTTCTCTATGATACACACTCAGACTGACATTACCTTGCAGCACTCTGTACATGCGTTAGTTTCTCTGGGAACTTCAGCAGATTCTCATCTTTCTTCTGTGCTTCCTGTTTGAAAAGAAGAATATGAAACAAATTGGAAATTCGAGGTAACAATCAAAGGGGACTTCCCCAAAACACTTACCAAGGCCACAAAATGGAGCAGGTTCATGCCCGGTTTGTTGGCTTTGGTATCTGCTAGTGAGAGGAGTGAGGAGAGCTTGAAGCCCACAGCATTTCCTGCGTATCCTCCCTGTGGACATCACACATTAGTCAACATTTTAATGGTTTAAAGCCATTAGCCCTCATTGGCCATTTATGCTGTCAGTCCAGCTGACCTGAGGAGCGGTTTTCACGTTTCATTATTAGTAAAAGTTTCTACAATAGTCTACAGAATTTACAGAACCGTGTATACACGTGGTCCGCAATCGATGGAGGCACTTCTTACCTGGTTCATGATGTTTCCGGCTTGGAGGACTAGGTGCAGGATGGAGTGAAGTTCTTCACATGTCATTAGCTCTGTTAGTGAAGTTGACAAAAAAATTCAATGAGCAAAGAGAATTTTATTTGATATTATTTTATAGGACTGGTGTCGGCTCAGTAAGGCTCTGTGCTGGATTACATCCTCTCATTTACTATTCGCTGTGGATAAAAGCATCTGCCAGATAAATAAATGTGGATGCAAATATTCCTCATGTGGGACTACAGTGTGATATTTCTCAATCTTAGCCTGTAAGACATCTCTGAAAACAAACTGTACACACTGCCAAAACGAGAAAAATACAAAAATAAATGTTTCAATAATAAATACATTATCAGTAAAAAAATTACCTAGAAAAATCTCTGACAAACTTATTTATGATATTTTGGTATTTATTTAATTAATTATTTATGTATTCAACATGTATTCAACATGTGTGTGT
This sequence comes from Pangasianodon hypophthalmus, assembly GCF_027358585.1. Classification (NCBI taxonomy): domain Eukaryota; kingdom Metazoa; phylum Chordata; class Actinopteri; order Siluriformes; family Pangasiidae; genus Pangasianodon; species Pangasianodon hypophthalmus. The sequence continues at coordinate 91,527 of NC_069737.1, read as the reverse complement.
GTGTTTGTAAAGCTGCAGTGTGTTTTGGAACATGAACATACATTCTCTCTCTCTCTCTCACACACACACACACACACACACACACACATCCTCCTCCCACACTGGAATTGATCTGAGAAAATGGCTCAACACAATGCTGTGTATCACTTTACATTCGTGGATGTGGGACACCTGTGTGTGTGTGTGTGTGTGTGTGTGTGTGTGTGTGTGTTTGCTTGGTCTTACCTTCCGTGGCCAAGCGCACAACATTAAGCTCTCGACTCATTGCTGAACAAGATGGAGAAAACTCCTCCTGCAGGACCATGGCCTCAATTCGCACGTCAAAACTGGAACACACACACACACACACACACACACACACACACCACAGTAAAGCCAGGTCTTCCACTGCTATCTTTTATTCAGGCATTTATTCATGTTAGCATCAGTCACAGTTACAGTGATCCTCTTATGACCTTAAACACACAAAGCTGTGTGATCTGCTATAGAACATTTAAAATGTCACAGATATCACTGTGAATGCGGAGTGTGTGTGCGTGTGCGTGTGTGTGTGTGTGTGTGTGTGCGCATGTGTGTCTTACCTTGGCACCTGGATCAGCAAAAACATGAAAGAATCCACCATGGTGAGCTTTGCTGGATCTCCTTTAAATTGCCTCAACTTTTTGATCTACACATCAGTGAAGCAACAGAATGAAAGTGTTTTATTAATCTAACACTGTTACAGCTGGGAGGTGATGTTAATAAGTGGTTATTATTATTATGTGGTTTTTCACCTCTTCTTCCTCAGGCAGCAGTTTGAGCAGCTCTTTCAGGGGCTCCAGTCCGTACTGCTTACTGTTCCCCAGCCGGATGTCTTCCACTAGAGCGTGATTAGACCTGAGGGACACAAAGCCCTGTTTGGTAAAAAGCATCCACAGTCTCCATCCATCTTCTTAACGAACACACACACACACACACACACACACACACACACACACACACACACACACACAGGTTTCACACACTTACTTCTTGAACTGTTTGAGGAAAATACCCATATTCATCCCTCTCTTTGAGTCTAAAATGCTGATCTGCAGAAAGAAAATAAAAGTTATTTGTATTTATTTTGTGTGTGTGTGTGTGTGTGTGTGTGTGTGTGTGCATATACAGGTGGCCTAAACGCTGGTAATGAACTTTATACATAACTACACTCCTTTCTCAGGTTGTATAAATGTCAGTATCACAGCTAGAGGGCGCCATCGCAGCGATGAGTCACTTCATCCTAATGTGGAAATCATCAGCAACAGGTATGACGCTACCAGGATGACCCAGGTGTGTGTGTGTGTGTGTGTGTGTGTATACACACACACACACACAACAGCAGCAGCAGCTCACATGTCATGATGTGTGGAATTACAGCTGAGTGCTAAACAATAGCAGTGGAAGCATTGTTATCACCGAGCGACTGCACACTGTCCCCGCTGTTTAAAGAGCTAAATAAATGTCATGCTACTATAGCAACCATGTCAGCAAGGCAACCATGACACAGCCAAACACTGTGGGTCACTTCGATGTCCAAATCCTCACCGGTGTTTGTAAAACAAACATATTGCTGCAGATTTAATGTTGTTTAAGCTGTTAGGTGTGTCTCTGTAGCTGTGGGTGTGTGCGTGTGTGTGTGTGTGTGTGTGTGTGAAGTATGAGAAATAACGCAAACACCACTGAACACTTTCCAGTCTCTATCAGATGTTGGCTCAGAGTTTTTATCTTAGCCTTACATTTGAACCGTCAGTGTTAAAGTACACTTTATACCTTTAGGACACGAAATCAGTACACACAATAAAATTTAAAATAAAGACTTGTTGAGATAAATTCATGAGCTCTACAGCACGACATTTAAATGTTTCGCTCCTCCTAAATGGCTGATTATATATGTTTGGCTGTTTGTTTCAAATTTAAAGCAAAGGACATTTTTCCATGTAACACAGAAACACTCCGAGTCTGTATTAATCTGATTTGGGGGTGGAGCTACGTATGAGCTCAGTTTATGCTGTCACCAAATAATATTAGTGATATTAGACTATCACAGACAGCAGGAGGACATGGGGGAATTTACTATTTTGCATATTTATGTATATTCATAGACCATGGTGTTTTAATGAGGCCTGTTGTCATTCATTTTTCGGGCATTGAAGCATTTATTATTGATTGATTTATTTGTTTGTTTGTCTATTCTCCATGGATTATTTTTAATAAAGATTGTATAGAGATATTTTGAACATGATGGATGATGATGGATGCTCTACTTGGTGTTTGTGTGCATTAATTATTCATTTAATCTTTGGAATTGCAGAAATCTGGCCATCCGTGTGCTTAAACTAGGTCACGCTGTTACAGTTAGGAATTTCCTCAATCACGAGAGACCTGAAAAAAAACTGAGATGGCCCAGAAACAATAAAACACAGACCTGTTTCTCAACAAAGTCTCAAAACCTGGACCCCTGATTAAAGCAGAGAACGGCTTTTAGAGCATTCCCAGACATGGATTAAAGTTTGAAAGTGAGAGAACACACACACACACACACACACTCCATGTCTGTTTGCTGTTCACACATTGCACTGTGCATTAATTATTTTATTCTAATCTAAACAATAATGACGTGTCGCTACTCTGACTTTACGTACCATTAAAACCCCTGAATTAGGTCCAGAACAAGACACAGCTTTTACATAAGACCAATTTTCATGTCAGATAATATACATTAGTGTTATTAAATTATATATTAGATAGATTAGAATAAAGTAATGATGTGAATAACTGCAGTTTAGCTCAGGAGGATTTCTCCAGTGCACAGAGCTGACGATGCACATACACACTCACCTCATCTTTGCTCTCCTTGAAGGAACCTCTGCATGTTCCTAGTCGAGGATTACGGCTTGCGCTTTGCGTCCGCGCCTCCTCCTGCTGGCCAAACAGCTCTTCAACACTCCTTACGTCAATCTGGTAGTGCTGCTGTCTCACGGCCAGCGTCCATATGTTGGGTTTGCCACGGACCTTCTCCTCCGGGATGGGTTTCCAGTAGAAGCTGCGGACTCGGCGTTTCCTGCGTGAGCCGTGTGGAGGAGCGGGTGTGGTCGGGGCCTGGGGTGGAGGTGGAGGAGGCAGGGGTGGAGGTGGAGGAGCAGCTGGAGCTTTAGTCAAAAGGTTCAGGTGAGATCTTTGTTCATGTTTGGGGTCTGGTTCACAGGATGCAGAAGGTTCTGGAGAGGTAGGATGTTCAGGTACAAGGCTTTCATTTGTCGGGCCAATCGATGCTTGCCCACTGGCCATGGTGGGGGTCACGGGGTCACGGGGTCACAGAGGGCGTCGGCGCCCAGGCCAGTCCCGAATGGCCAGTGTGTGGGCGGGGTTTAAAGTAGCCCTGAGTAATTTGGTTTTGTGAGCTAACTGATTAAATGCAACATGATCTTCCATTTATAAAATTTAAATCTAAAAAAACTAAATAAAATTATAATTTAACTTCTATCCAGAATAAGAAGTTGTTTTTATGGAGAATATAAATGAGATAAGATACATGATCTAAAACCATTCATCCAAGCTTTATGGTCCTGCTCGTCTCCTCAGGAATCAGTTCTTCCACATGTCCGTCTGTCCTCTCTGCTGCTGCTGTGTCCCATAATGCTCTGCTGCTGCTTCACGGCTTTAGGGTCAGCACTGAAGAGGTCAAAGGTCAACATTGTAGAGCTGCAGGTGGGTCAAAAGCAGATACAGAAAAAATAATTATTCTGTTTCCAACACGAGAGAACCAAAGATGTTCAACGTTAGAGAAAAGAGACGTAGCTGTGTGTCGAAGGAAAAGAACAAAGCAGAAACACTGACATGTCAACACACACACCAAACATTTCACTTTCTGTTTTTCAAATTTCAGAAATCACTGTGCCTTTATAGAATAAAAGAATCAGACTGCAGAGAGAAAGCCAGCTGGTCATCTGATAGGGTTTATATAACCAATAATTCCCCATTAATCTTTCTGTTTGTTCAACACAGAGATAATGATTTAAACCTGTAAGTGTGGTGCACTTTGACCCTCTGATATGTACGCTGCACATAAATCCTGGTTTCCTGGAGATTTTTAAATATGCTTTTGTTTTCTGGGTTTAAAATTTTGGTAAAAGAAATACATAGAAAAGGATGCAACTCAAACGACATGTAAAGAACACACACAGAGTATGACACAGCCAACATTTATGTAATTTGGATACAGGCACCTATGTTCACATTCCTCATTTGAATATGCAAATAAGCCACGTCACAAAGGCCTCTGCTTACAGAGAGAGTCGTCAGGGAGACAAGACACTGACCAATCAGCACGCAGAGATCCATGTATGGTTGGATCCTACAGAGAAACTGAAAACACTATGACATGACGACCAAACTGCCCATCATGTCTTTATCTGAGGACATCAGGTGTCTCTAAAGGAAGTGGAGGCAGAAGATATACATCAGTGCCATTATTTAATAATCATGTTTTAGTAATGATCTCAGAATATCACAATATTTAAACTTTAATTTCTGCCCTAATCAGCTGAGTCAGAGTGCTGCGCTCACCTGCCTCCATTACAGCTTTTGTGTCAGAGACACTGACACGTCTAAGGCTTTAATAGTACAGCATGGGTTTCTCCTTACACACACACACACACTCACACACACTGTGTGTTATCAGCCAGCAGCAGGACCTGACAGATAGAGGTGTGTCCCACCCAAACACACCACAGCAACAGTAAACTAATCTATATTTATAATAAAAACATCCACTACACATTGAAAGCTCCAGTGTCCTGCAGGTATCTGACTGTGTGCTCAATGACAGTAAACACTTTCCTTCTGTCTGATGTTTTCTTCCTGCTCATTTCTGTGAAACACACACTCATCCACCAGCTTATTAAACTCAACTCACACTCCTGACACAGAACACACAGAGATATCATATCAGGGATGAGCAGAGCTTCTGCAAATTCATCCTGGCTGCTCACTCGATCCTGCAGCTTTTTACTTATTAAAGTCTCAGACGTAACATAAAGCCTCCGCCTCTGTCCTGCTCCAGAGAAATTATTATTAATTTACAGACATAAAAAGATAAATCTCACTTTTACTATAAACCTGAACTTCAAACTACTAAAAGATAATAATAATAATAATAATAATAATAATAATAATATAAAGCAAATGAATCAAAGGCTGTATTTACAGATTGTTTGGATTGTAATGTCTAAGTACATGATGTATTTTCATGTGAATCTGATACTTTATCAGAGAGGAATGGGTTAACACACACACACACACACACACACACACACACACACTCTCACTCTCTCTCTCTCTCTCTCTCTCTTTCTCTCACACACATACACACACACTTCTGTCCTCAGCATCGTCTTTGCTGCAATGTCACACACTTGATGCAGAAGTAGTTCACGTGTCCAATTTGAGATGAAATGAGATTGTTAGAGTTTATTCTACAGCTCCATATTCATCGTGTATGTACCTGGGTCAATCCACGTGAATTCACTGGAGGCCTCCCGAATGACTGTCTCAGATGTGCTTCGTACTTTCTGGAAATAATATCACTATTCCCAATACTCAATGTGCAAAATTTCAGGCTTGTATCTGCATTGGTTTCTGAGATATTAAAAAGGGGGCTTTTAGACTTTAATCTTCACCTATTCTGTCAGATTGGTCAAAAAGTGTTGAATAACATACTGTGTAATGAAGTGATGAAGATGTAATAATGATACATTTATCAAACGATTAGAAACACTTTGTTATCTCTTGCACACTTCATCTTACACACACACTGCACACTCCTATCACATACACTTTCTCCAGCGCACGCATGTTCTCCAGCGCACGCATGTTCTCCAGCACACGCAATAACACGCATGTTCTCCAGCGCACGCCTGTTCTCCAGCGCACACATGTTCTCCAGCGCACGCCTGTTCTCCAGCGCACACATGTTCTCCAGCACACGCAATAACACGCATGTTCTCCAGCGCACGCCTGTTCTCCAGCGCACACAATCAAACACATGTTCTCCAGCGCACACAATCAAACACATGTTCTCCAGCGCACGCATGTACTCCAGCGCACACAATCACACGCATGTTCTCCAGCGCACACAATCAAACACATGTTCTCCAGCGCACGCATGTACTCCAGCGCACACAATCACACGCATGTACTCCAGCGCACGCATGTTCTCCAGCGCACGCATGTTCTCCAGCGCACACAATCACACGCATGTACTCCAGCGCACACAATCACACGCATGTACTCCAGCGCACGCATGTTCTCCAGCGCACGCATGTTCTCCAGCGCACACAATCAAACACATGTTCTCCAGCGCACGCCTGTTCTCCAGAACATGCTTGGTTCTGTTGATGTGCTCTGTATATCATTGGGCTCAGAGTGAACAATAGAAATGCAGATCTGAGCTCCAGTGGAAACGGGAATTACAGTGTGCGTGGAAATGGGAACGTCATTATCATTTAATTAAAGCTACCACTTCTCCCTTCACATACTCCTGAGGTGAAAACAACACCAACACACACACACACACACACACAGCTCTCGAATGCAAATGATTACTATGTGTGCTGTTGCTAACTGACGCAGGAAAAGACAGGAACGGAGCCACAATAAACTTCTGTAAATAATAACATAATATGATAACACAAAACCGCACTCACCCAAATAAGTTATTTTAATGTGTGACATTAATTATTATTATTATTATTATTATTATTATATTGTATTTGATAGTGTTAATAAAGCTAACTTCAGTTAAATTTAATGAAACAAGATAGACAAAGTTAATAAAGATGAAAGAAACATGAAGAGCACAATGTGATAATGAGCGTTATAATGCGTTTTAGTCTCAGCACACGTCAGATTTAATGCTCTGTTACTGTGATCAACTGCTCCGTCTTTTGTAATCATTTTGAATCAGCGCTTTGTTCCAGCGCTTTGTTCCAGCTCTGTGTTCCAGCTCTGTGTTCCATGGCATTGCAAAGTGGAACGCACAGAACTCCAGGAACAGAACGCGCGGAACTCCATGACCAGAACGCACGGAACTCCATGACCAGAACGCACGGAACTCCAGGAACAGAACGCGCAGAACTCCAGGAACAGAACGCGCAGAACTCCAGGAACAGAACGCGCAGAACTCCAGGAACAGAACGCGCAGAACTCCAGGAACAGAACGCGCAGAACGCCAGGAACAGAACGCGCAGAACGCCAGGAACAGAACGCGCAGAACTCCAGGAACAGAACGCGCAGAACTCCAGGAACAGAACGCGCAGAACGCCAGGAACAGAACGCGCAGAACTCAAAGAGATGCAAGAGTTAAAGAAATGAAGGAATCTCATATGGCACCAAATTCCTGGACATCATAATCAATATGCAAAAGAGCAGAAAAATCAACAGACCAATCAAAAGCCGGATCACAGCTCACACAGAGACACAGAACCTGATGCTAATGACAAATTAGCCTGAGAGGAAGATCTACTACCAAAATATTCATATCACGCACATTTAATTAATAAATAAGGTATAAACAAGCAGACGAGTTTCTGTTCTGCCATAACTCTCTTTTAACAATGAGCCGAGATTCATATGTAAGTCTTTAATTACAATCTGTAACACACACACACACGTGTGCGCGCACACACAATCATACACACTCAAACACAGAGTCACACACACTTTATTCATTCATTAAAGAGGCATTTTTAAAAGTCACAGGAGTACTGTCTCTTCTAAACTATTATTATAGAAATAAAAATGTTATCAAACACCATTCCAGAAGATTTAAAAAGGGATAAAGTAGCAGCTTTATTCTGAATAAACACAATTAAAACTATCAGCGCTCCTATACAAACACTAAGAAGAAGCGTTACAGCTCTTAGTAATAGCACACGGATCAAGTTTCTTCTTCACACAGAGGTGATTATTAGCTTTTCATTGTCAAACAAAAGAACAACTAAATGCTGTTTACACGAGTTGTCCTGGTACACAGCCACATGGGATGACCTCGTCACACTGCCATGACACCAAACCCTAAAGAACGCAGGAGCATTCAGGAGCATTACTATAGTGAAGGCACCGACTCGGAGCAGCTGATGTTTACGTGTTAAAATCTGAGATGAACTCCGTCCCTGAGAGCATCATTACACAGAGCAGTGGGAGCTGAGGAGCTCTGAACAGCTTAATCACCACTGAGAGCCATGATAAGTTTGATCACATGATATACCTTCTGATCATTACTGAGTGTGTAATGTCCTCTGAAGTAAAGACCATTCCCCCATTCCCCCCGACCAACCTCGCCATCGCCCCCTCCCCATCGCCACCCAGCCCCCCCAATCAACCCCGCCGTCCCGCCCTCCACATCGCCACCCGGCCCCCCCAATCAACCCCGCCGTCCCGCCCTCCCCATCGCCGCGCTGGCCCCCCGACCAACCCCGCCGTCCCCCCCTCCCCATCGCCGCGCTGGCCCCCCGACCACCCCCGCAGTCCCGCCCTCCCCATCGCCGCGCTGGCCCCCCGACCACCCCCGCCGTCCCACCCTCCACATCGCCACCCCGGCCCCCCCGACCAACCCCGCCGTCCCGCCCTCCCCATGACCCCCACCATTTTTACTGTCAGAGTTTTTACCAGCATTTTGAATCTCTTTGCATTTCCCTCAGATATCAGTACTGCAGTTGCAAACTCTGTAAAAACTGCTAAAGTGTCTTTGTTTTGGGTCGCCACTCCCGGCATTCAAATTGCTAATATCAGCCTTTCACTATCAGCACTGTTAACTGTTGGGGAAGTTTTGTGCTTGACTGCATTTTAATTCAATTCAATTTTATTTGTATAGCGCTTTTAACAATGGACATTTTGACAAAGTAGCTTTACAGAAATAAAGACATTCAAATTAAATTAAATCAAAATGAATTGTAAATATGTGAATTTATCCCTAATGTGCGAAAAATGATAAATGACGGTGGTGAG
>NC_069737.1:70000-77500 GCF_027358585.1 Pangasianodon hypophthalmus | reverse complement strand
TTTCGTTGTACTCGTAGTATATTTTTGCAGAATTCTGCCTGCAGAGTCTCTGTTGGGTGTTTGTCCCGTTCAGTGAGCTCTGGTCTGTGAGTGGACCCCAGACCTCGCGTCCATAGAGTGCGATGGGTTCGAGAACTGATCGAATTATTTTTAGCCAGATTCTGATTGGGATCTCAATTTCGATATTTTTCTTAATAACGTAAGATTATTCGTCAAATTTGTCTCCACTTTTATACGTTGCGGTAATGAAGCCCTGGTTCCAGATGTCAGGAAATACACCTGCACTGAGGATGATATTAAGATAAGTTTGAGAATGGCCAATTTCAATTTCTAGTCAGTGTAATTGATAATTTCGTTTAGGATGCCATCAATACCGCATGCTTTTTGGGGTTTTAGGGTCAATATTTTATCTGATAATTCAGCTGGTGTAATTGGAGAATCCAAAGGGTCCTGGTAGTCTTTCATAGTTGACTCTAGAAGACATAGTTTGTTGTACAGGGCTTTTTTTTATTTATATTACTAAAAAGGTTAAAGAAGTGGTTTACCCATCTCCATTCTGGATGGCTAGTTCTTCATGATGAGATTTATTTAGTAAGTTCCACTGTTCCCAGAAGTGATTTGATTCTAAAGATTGTTCGGTTTCTTTTAGCTGATCTTCTACATTTTGTTCTTTTTTCTTCCTTTAGAGTATTCCTGTACAAAGTTTTGCATAATAAAGATACTGGATATTCTAATTTTCTGGGTCTCTGTGTTTCTCTGTGTCTTATATGTATATATATATATCAGACAGAGTTGCAGATACCTCAGATATTGTGTTCAGTCTGTGTGCTGCTAGATTGACATTTTCATTGCTAGGCACAAATGGAGTGGCAAGGAATTTATCTAATAGCATCTGAATTTTTGGTTGGCCGATTATACTTCGGTATGTATCTTTACTATTTTGTTTCCTTCAGTATGTTTCTGAGGGGGTGAAGTTGGTTTAGATTTGAAGCCTGTTGGTTGGATATTGCTCTGTTTAGGTAGAGAGTGATTTTACTATGGTCTGATAACGGGGTTAGTGGACTGACTGTGACCGCTCTGAGAGAGTTTGGGTTTAGGTCTGTAATAAAGTCTACTGTACTGCTGCCAACTGATGAGCTATAAGTGTATCTACTGTAACAATCCCCTCGTAACCTGCCATTAACTAGGTACATATCCAGCGTGCGACACAGATGCAGATGTCGTTTTCCATTTCAGTTTGTTATTTTGTCATAATTTTTGTCTTGCTGTGTGTATAGGTGGGGTGAATGCGTCTCATCCAGGCAGGTGTTTGTCCCCTTGAGGGTTGAGTGTGTCGGGTTCTTCACCTGTTCTGGCATTTAAGTCTCTACAGATCTGTACACAGCCCTGTGACTGGAAGTGATTTATCTCTTCTTCTAATATGGAGAAACTGTTTTCATTAGAGAGGGATCCCCCACGTTTTTAAAGAGAAAAAAATATCACCTCAGTTTTAGAAACAAAATGGTTTAATTATTTTCCTCCCAATGTCATCCACAGCTTTTAGAAGACTCTTTAACTGTTTAAATTACCATCATCGCTCAAAAATGCCCACAGCAAAATATGTATATATCCAAAATATGTAAAATACAGGAAATTACAAATAGATATAGATAGATAGATAGATATACAGGCCTCATACACAGGGATCAGTTTTAGGGTCACAGTCACTCTATAAATGTGCATCTGTGAAGCTGATACAGAAAGTTTACTGGATATTAAATTTAGAAAATTCTGCAGTGTTTACAGTCGAGTCTAAAAGTCCACTGGCAAAACATTTTTTTTAATGAGTGGGGAAAATGTTTTATTTTAAGTTTTATCTTAATATAATTCAAAAACAATTTATCATTCTTTACTCATGTAAATCCAAAAGTTAAAATAAAAATCACAAGGCAACTAAAAAACAGTCAGTTTCAGCCATCAGTCTGTATGAGACGTGTGTTAGAAATAAAAAATGTAATAAAATATAAATGTATATATTTATGCTGTCAGCGTAAACTGGACTTTTACATTTAATCAGTTATCAATCTATTTGTTGTGATTTTTTAAAATGGCAAAATAAAATCAGTTCTTGTTCACTCAGACTTTTGGACTTGACTGTAGAAGATTTTTAACGAAAAGATTTCTTTTTCAGTTTCTGAGCTTCGAGATTTGCAACAAAATTGGAAAAAATATAGATAGATTATTACAGATATCAGCAAGCAAGTGTGAAACAAAAATAGAAAACATTTACGTTGCAGCACATTAAAAAGAGAAGTCACAAAAATCTCCAGCGTATTTCAGACAGACGCAGGAGAAGGTCATTGTTCCAGCTTTCACGTCAGAAAGAGTTTGGTTTATATCAAATACAAAACAGTTCTGAAACAGTTTATAATCTGGAATGCAGCTAAAGAGCATGAGTGTTTATAAAAAAAAGTGATTTATAATAAAGAGTGAAAAAGAAACTGCAGGTCCTTTTAGTTACGTATTATTAATGTACACATATACACATTTACACATGAACTGGTGTGTGTGTGTGTGTGTTGGTCCACAGCATCGCAGTGTAACATCTGTTTTTTTTTTCTCCCCTAAATGTTTGCTGGAGAGAGAAAAGGCACATTACTGAAGTCAAAGTGATAGCTTCTGACAACATTCATTTTAACTCATTAATATTAAATATAAAGTGTTTTAAATCCAAACATTAAGATTTGCCCTCCTCACTGCTCAATAAAAACGCATCAAACTCCTATTTTTCCAAAATGGGAAAAAAAAAACACCAAAACACCCAACTGGTCCAGGACTTGGTGACTCTGGAAACTGCAGTTTTTCAGTTGAAATGATGGAGAAATCACTCCAAGTTTATAAGGAAGGCAAAAGAACCAGAGCAAGAAAAAGGCTCTGGACAGAGCTGGACTTTTTTTTAGACCCTTTGGTTCAATAAATTTTTTTGTGTTTTTATAAAAAGATCTGATTTGTCATAAATGTTTTAGGACGTTATTAAAGTCTGCATCTAATTTTCTCCCACACGAGAACAACACTCTTCTCCCAGATAAACACTCACTTAAAAACCCAACTGTGGAACTGAAAGAGAAATCATTTGTTCTTAAGGTTTTCTTTTTCCCGCCAAACTCAACTTTAAATTTGTTAACAGCATTAGTGTCCTTGCGTGGAAAAACAGAAAAACAGCAAGAAGACAGAGTATTTTGGAGATTTTTAGTATTTGAGGAGTGCATGAACTTCCTGCTTCCTCTCTGGATCAATCACTTGCAGGACCTTTGAGGGAGTTTAGTTTAGGACTCAGTGTTCCTCTAACCAGGAGGGCGTGTCTGCGCCGGGCATTTTCAGTTTGATGTGGAACTGTCTGAGCGTCTGCTCCAGGTGCTGTTGGTTTCCAGCAAAATATGCAGCGATGGCATTGTGGAAGAGGATCAGCTGATTGTGGAGAACCTTCACCTGCAGAACATTACAGTTATTCATTTATTATATTAAACACACACGGCACCGCCCAACACTGAACCACATGAACTATGCCAAAAACCACGATTCTGAGTGCAGATCCAACGGTGCAGTTTTAGGGGGAAAAAAGTGTTACCTTATTCTCCTCCAGGAATTTGAGTTTAATGGAGACGTCATTGCGCATCTTCTCGTATTTTTCGCGGTGGATCTGGAACTGGATCTGAGACTGCTCGATTTTGGGCAGTGTGGTGGTGTCGCGCGGGCCGAGATTCAGTTCCTCCAGATCCGTACGATATGCATCATATTCGATCCTGCAGCAGAGAGAAAGAGACACAGATCCACTTCAGTGTTTTTACAGAAGAATTTGCTGAGTTTTATTTTCTCTTTCTACAGCATGCTCTGAGAATCACAGTGGATTTATGTGTTTTCACTCTCCACATCCCAAAACCTTCTCGGTGAAGAGTGATGATGCACTTACTCTGAACTAATTATAAAGCAAAGCAAACTGAAGAACTTTCCAGAAGGCCACGAAAGTCATACCTAGCTGCTTCATACTGTTTGATGTTGATCATGGTGTCCTCGATGGTTTTGTCCACCAGGGTGTTGACACTGGCGATGAAGAAGTTGATGGCTCCTAAAAGAGTCTCACCATTCTTAGACAGGAGCTTCTGAGTGTCAGCGTTGTAGCCAAACTCCTCCTAAACCAAGATTTATTTAAAAAACAAACAAAAAAAAACACACACAGTCACATTCTGTTTTTGGTCCACACACCCTCTTTGTTAAATGCCATGGGTTTATTTGTTTTTGTTTGTTTGCTTCCTTATAATTTAACATCATGCCAGCTACCATGGCTACTTTCATGGCAAGACACAGGTTAAAATGTAGCTAAATAAGTAAATAAATAATTTTATAAAAAATCTAAAACTAAATCTGGCCTTGCCATGGGGTTATATTATAGAATTTGAATACAGAACAATTGAGAGCTTGTACTAAACTTTCCTAATAAATGGCTAAACTTTTATGAAGTTACAAAATACAGTTTTGGCAGAATGTGATGTTAAATATGTCTTTTAATGAAAATAGCACACATCTGTAAACACAACAGCATGATATTACTCTTCTGTACAGCAGCAACATTACAACATAAACTTTATAAACTCTACATCATCTCACACAACAGCCACTACACAACAGTTTCAGCCTGAACACACACACACACACACACACACACACACACACGGAATTGCGATAAACCAAATCTTCTGCTCTGCAACACCTTTGTAAATCTTAACCCCCTGTAAATCTAAACTAAAGCTAAAATTTATTTTCCAGATGTGAAACTGCTCCACTGATGAACGTGAAACTTTACTTCAGTGTTTTTATTCTCTTAACCCTGCCATCAGGAGGACGTCTGCATGTGAAGAGGCTGCGTGTGTCTAATTTGCATAAATGAGTGTTGTTTAATTGAGATGAAGACATTTTTGGCTCACGTGCAGCTCAGGTGTTTTGAGACTAAGGTCAGCGAAGGCGTCGCCCAGTTGACGCTGCGTCTGCATCATCTGTGCGAGCTGATTGGCCAGCGTCTGCGCCAGCTTCACCACCTGCTCGTATTTACGCTTGTTATCACGCACCACATCGATACGAGCCTCCAGCTCCAGATCCACGGTGCGTGAGCCGCGACCCAGCTTCTCCGATAGGATCTGCTTAGTGCACTGTGGGAAAGCGAGGAGAAGACATGGTCAAGAGCCGCACTCATGTACGGACTCTCTCACTGAAACACTGACTCACTGAATCACTGATCCATTCATAGAATGACTGAATCACTTACTCAGTGTATCACTCACTCACTAAATCAATCACTGAATCACTCACTTTGTACGTGTTAATGCTCCACTTCCTGACCAACTCAAGTTTTTCCATCGCCGGGTTTTTCATGTCATCAGCGAGGACCACAGCACCACTGTTAGACTGCTCTTTGACAGATCCTGATTGAAACAACACACAATCTTCATTTTAAAAATACACAGTGCTGATTTATAATAGTTACTGACTCTTTTAAACCCAGCGTGCTGTGTTAGTGAGGTGTTTGCATGACCAAGAGCACAGAACAGCTTCGAAGTGTCAGATTCTACACATCTGTGGAACCTTACTGCAGGGTTGGAGAACATTTCTTCTAAAAGGTCTTCTGTCAGTCAGTGTAGTGATGATAATATAATACAACGTAATATAATATAATAAAGGCCACACCTGTGCAGCCCAAGTACATTTCCTCTTCCTTCCTGTAAATAAAAATCACTCTGATGGAAGCTTGTGTGCTCTGGACTTCATTGTAGATATAACTGCAAATATAGAAGTCTGTCCTGTACGTCCACGTCTACAGGCTTCTTAGATTAAAGCAGGACATTTAAAATGTAAAAATTGTAGTTCTTTATTCATGATGTTATACAGCTAAAACTACAGTTAAATCCATTGTGAGCTGGACACTGCTGAGCAAAACAAGACTCAGCCAGTGTAACACACCTGAACAGACAATAAAATTTACCACTGTGTAAATACCTGTCACAAAATCTGCATGTTTCCCAGAGCACCATGAAACGGTGAAGCTGAAACAGTAAAAAACGCTCTGAAGGTTCCAGAAAGTTCAGAACCCCAAAAGAGGGGAGACCCAGTGAGAGGACTAACAGTGTCCTGGAAAAGAAATGTGCAAGCAACAAGACTATTTAACAAGCTGACTGCATTCCTGAGATCAGAGAAACATGTATCAAGAGCCACGGATTAAATCCTTTAAATGCAGAGAAGAGCAGAGAAGCTGAAATCTGAAAAGAGGAAGAAAACTTCAATCTGCGGAAAGCAACGGCAGCAAATCATCAGCTTCAAGATCCTGTATTAATCCACACACAAGGCAGAAAATTACATTTGTAAAGCTATTCAATAAAAAAGCACAACTCATTTATTCTATTTTTATTTTATTTATGATGTGCTCATCAGTCTATGGTGAAACATTAGTTTTTTAAAATGGAAATATCAATGTTTGGTTTCAGTTATTAGATTTGTTCTTCATTAAAGAACATGACCTTCACATGCGTTAGAAATTACGTTCGTAAAATCGATCATGATTAATCGATTTAAATGCCTTAAACATGATCTCAGATCATTTTGTCTACAGCAAACAACCGATTCATAAATTCATCTGAATTTAAACAGAAATTTAAATTTTCCTGTTTTGTTGTTCTCCATCTACTTTTTACTAAATATCATTAAAACTGTGGTTGGAGAGATTCTAGGAATATTTAAAAGATATTCTTTGATTAAAGTTTTATTATCTGAGAATCCTCTCAGCTGGAAGTAAGAAAAGCCCTAACTGGGAGTAAAAGCTGAGGGTCGCGACGGGTATAAAAGCCGCCGGGGGTGGCGACGGGTATAAAAGCCGCCGGGGGTGGCGACGGGTATAAAAGCCGCGGAGGGTCGCGACGGGTATGAAAGCCGCCGGGGGTCGCGACGGGTATGAAAGCCGCCGGGGGTGGCGACGGGTATAAAAGCCGCCGGGGGTCGCGACGGGTATAAAAGCCGCCGGGGGTGGCGACGGGTATAAAAGCCGCCGGGGGTGGCGACGGGTATAAAAGCCGCGGAGGGTCGCGACGGGTATGAAAGCCGCCGGGGGTCGCGACGGGTATGAAAGCCGCCGGGGGTGGCGACGGGTATAAAAGCCGCCGGGGGTCGCGACGGGTATAAAAGCCGCCGGGGGTGGCGACGGGTATAAAAGCCGCCGGGGGTCGCGACGGGTATAAAAGCCGCCGGGGGTGGCGACGGGTATAAAAGCCGCCGGGGGTGGCGACGGGTATAAAAGCCGCCGGGGGTCGCGACGGGTATAAAAGCCGCCGGGGGTCGCGACGGGTATGAAAGCCGCCGGGGGTCGCGACGGGTATAAAAGCCGCGGAGGGTCGTTACATGATCTTAGAGCTTTGTAAAGTGAAGAAGCAAAGCCAGCGTTACAGCAGAAGAGGATTGTGGGACAGCGACAGACTGCCG
>NC_069737.1:0-65000 GCF_027358585.1 Pangasianodon hypophthalmus | reverse complement strand
TAGCAAGTGAGCCGGGACAATAATCCAGTTGTTGGTACCAAAAAGCCGCAGGGACATGCTTTTACAAATGGCTCATTATAACCCCATGGCAGGGCACGTTGGGGTGGATCAAACACTAGCCCTGTTAATGACTGGTTTCTACAGTCTAAAATCACCAAGATTAAAACTGGGAAAAAAAAGTAGAGAGGCAATAAAATACTCCTTCAGGACTAGACACTGTTGCTCGTGTGTGAAATTAAAGGTGTGAAAAGCTGAAATATTACATCACTAATGCACCAGAATGAGTAAACCATCCCTAAAAGTATTCTATAAGATTTTAAAAACAAAGCAGCCTTTTTTTTTTAAACAGATTAAGAGGAAGTATGTTTTAAAAAAATACTCCTGAAGTTTCCCATAGCAAATAGGAAAAAACCTTTACTGCTGCTGCTGCTGCTTCCCATCATCCTCATTAGAAGCAAATCTACAGTGATTTGCTCCAAAACTGACCACAATTACTGGGGTGTACACTCATCATCATCTCACATCACAACATCTACATATAAGCCTCTCAAACACACTTCTGACACCCAGCTTTGTGAAAAAGACTCAAAGACTTTAATCTCCGGCTCAAGTGAAAGCAGCACGCAGTGTCCAGTAACACATGATGTAAATATTTTAAAGCCACCTGATGCCTTCATGGCCAGTGAATGTCTGTAATGCCTCTGAAAGGCAAAGAGAACATCAGAGCAGCACGGATGTGGACTAACCCATAATATTTAAAATAATAAAGCTGTGTAAACACAAATCTTGGTGTTACTGTAGAGCGTCACAAGGTCGGTGGGTAATTTTTATATAAAATATAAAAACTACGTGATCTGCTGCGGACAGATGATACAGTGTGGGATACGCTGGAGTTCAGTTGCTAAGACACAGCAGTGATGTGATCGACCGAGCAGAAACACACAAGGCCTTTGTCGCCTTCATCATCTCTCTGTACTAGCGGCACTAGTTTTACGGGACGATTTTCTTGGAGTATGACAAAAAATTAATCCACACTTACACAATACACAGCATTCAACAAAAACCCCGTTTTATTTCATCAGTCAGGACAAACAGAAGTCGCATTGCTCTGCACCAATATAATATAAACGTTTATTTAGCCCGCGTTACCCGTATTGACATTATTCATTCATTCTTCTTCTTCTTCTTCTTCTTATTGCTGCAGTGACAGTGACACAGGTGTTAGAGAGAGTAATGTAATTCGGTAAGATCAGGTAGAGCCGGGCAACAGAAATGATCTGTAATGTGACCGCGCTTATTCAACAGTATCAAACAGCAAGTAACCTACAGAGTGAAGTAGTCACTACACATTAGATAGCTTTAATGAAGAGAAAAGGATTCTCTTGTAATCTCACTGCGGTCTGAATGTAGGAACTTCCCTGAGGCTCTGTGCATCTCTGCAGCTGTTAGACGCAGCTAACCCGCTAGCTCTAGCTAGACAAAAATATAATGTAGTCAAAAAGGTTTGGCACACACCAGA
The DNA here is from genome assembly GCF_027358585.1 of Pangasianodon hypophthalmus. Taxonomy (NCBI): domain Eukaryota; kingdom Metazoa; phylum Chordata; class Actinopteri; order Siluriformes; family Pangasiidae; genus Pangasianodon; species Pangasianodon hypophthalmus. The sequence goes on along the minus strand of NC_069737.1, from coordinate 63,481 downwards.
TAATGTTAGCATGTTAGCTAAAACCCACACCAGAGTACTTAAACACACAGATCATGCACGTAGAGGATACAGATAAACTCAACAACACTTCCTGTTAGTCATTAACAGTTCACTAGCTCAACACCTTCACAACAAGGATAAATTGGCTGATTATCATCCATCATTCACAAACGTCCTCTCAAAACTAACAAACAAATAAATACCCAGTTTCCCGTTCAGCAAGTTTCCAATCAGTCCTGAATCTTTTTCCTCCTTCGGTATAATATCTGCCTCTTTCACTTCTGTTTGTTATCGTTGGTTCCTGATGTCACACAGAGAAACATTATGCACAGAAATGGACAAATCATACATTCATTAGCGAGTTCAACGAGCAGGTAAAAGCTCCAGTGCAGAGTCCTGTGTTTTGGCCCAGACAAGGCTAAAAGTCATGTAGGCAACGTAAAGTAAAAGAGGAAACTAGTTAGCTAGTTCAGCGCAGAAATACAAACAAACAGCAGGATTACACTAAGACTTTCAAACGATTTTAATGTCACTGAGAATTTCTGAATTGTTGTTAAGTCATATAATTTGCAGCGTGACAAGTTTCTGATGTGAGCGTTTCTGTGTAGTGTGAGTGTGTCATGATCTGTTATATCCTTTAGATCAGATGCCTGGTCAGTGAAAGTGTGTGACTTTACCATCATCGGTGTGGTGTGGTTGCTCATTAATTGGCTTCTTTCACAATTTTGAATCCAACAGCAGTCACTGTTATCAGTGAAGGGGGGAATAACAAAACTGCCCGGCTGATGGAAGCAGCACCAACGAAACGGCGAGCAGGTTCTACGTCTCTGGCTTCTCCTTTTCTTTCAAAGTTTCAAAAACTGCACAAACTGAATGCTGCGTGTTTGTCAGCATTTTCAGACTGCTGTCAAAATTTACACACACACACACACACACACACACACACGTGCCCGCGCATATACACACATGCACGCGCACACATACACGAACACGCACGCGCACACATACACGAACACGCACGCATGCACATACACGAACACACGCATGCACATACATGAACACACTAGAAACCTGCAGCAGTGATTTATATTCACTTCTCTGAGAGAATCTCCTGATAAAACACTAAACGGCAGTTAACTTTCGCTGTACTTAAGAGCTGATTAGAAATTTTAAAAACGTTAAAAAAAATAAATTTCAGCTTCTTTGCCTTTTCAAATAATTTTTGGACATAATGTTGTACATGTTTCTCACATACTTTTTATTTTCCTTTAATGTGTAACTACTGTTTTTCTGTCAGTGCTCATGCTGTGACACATTAGTCAAATTCATCCAAATATATTACCGGATAAGTCATTTAAACATCGTTAACAGTTTTTCTTTCCTTTTAATGAAGACATAGAGCAATTGATTTCTTGTGCTTCAGATGACCTGCAGCTCAAAGCTGGTGAAAAGGATGTTAAATGAAGAAAGGTGTGTTTTTGTAAAAAAGTAATTCTCTTCCGGCAGTGATTAATTTCTCTGTGTTGAGTTCATTTTGGTAAACAAGAACACATCTACACACAATGAGCTGAGAGCAACCAGAGTCAAAGTAACTGAATTCTAACACATCAAACACCCGCTAAACACCCGCTGAACACCCGCTGAACACCCACTAAACACCCGCTGAACACCCGCTGAACACACCACCACAGCAGTTCCCACACCAAAGCGAAGAAATATGGCAGAAAACCAATCGACGAGCTTTAGTAGCGCTGCATGATTTCATTAAAATTATTTTAGATTTTTGAAAAATGAATTGCAATTGTTTGGAATTAAATAGTATATAAATAAAGTGGATTCTTTTGGAGAGTGTGTGTGAGATAGTGATGAACTGATAGTTCAGAGATTCACTGGGGCTTTAATTAGAGAAGTGCTGTTATGCTATAGTTTCACATGATTAACATTCTGACTGATTAATGATTAAGGACACAGTGATGCGAGCATCTCCTCTGATCTATAGCTTTTATAACAGTACAAAAAACTTCAGCAGTGATTGATAATTGAAAATGTCTGAAATCATAGCAGCTTAGAGCAGAAAAGAGCAGACACTGTGGCAGTCGAGAGTATCACCTTTAAATTCTGTGAAGTTTCAGGATTAGCTGATCTGGGATCAGAGTTCTCCTCAGTGACTGTATGAACTCTGTCATTACTGCTGCAGTTCTGCATTACTGCATCCTGATGGCCTTCATCATCCTCACCATTACGCTCATGGCTGAGGTTTTTAGTACTGCTACTGTCATTAATGTGGATCTCAGTCATGTGCGTGTCATCAGTGAAGCTCTCTGATTGGCTCACAGACTTGTCCATATCACTCGGAACCTCTTCCTGAGAGTCTGATAGGTTCCTCTGTGACTCGAGACTAGCCTCAGACATTCCTGCAAGCAAACGCAGACAGAGTGCAGAGGTTGTCATTCTCACTGTTTTACTGCTGATCTTTGCTAATGCTCTTCTTCTTTTATGGCTTTATAAGAGGGATTGTGCCACTACAGCCTCAAGTTATAGGACAACTGAATAAATCTATTCAGATCACAAAGTTCTTTGTCCAGTGGAAGCGAGACAAGAAAAGAATGTTATCGCACCACCCAACCCTGAGGCAGTGCTCAACACGGATTCACATAAAGTTCTTCTACTGTGTATTAAACCCGCTGGACCCAAGCTTCTGCAAACAGGAGAAAGTTTTCTGCTAAGGCACAGAATCAACACCTCAGTTTACTGTCAAAAACCAGAAATAAACATACTATTTTACACACAAAAAGCTGTGCAGGTCCATTTACTGCTCTATAAAACATAAGGCAACGTTTCTCAGCAAAGAGAAACAGATACGTCTGTTTTAGCTCTCCACATGAGCACCATAATTATCCAAACACTGCATTACTGACCACTCGCTCTGCTGGCAGGTTAAATCACAGAAACGGAATCTGAAGGAGCAACACGTCCAGGAAAATCTGTGCTACCAGAGAACCTCAAGCACTCGGCACAACCTCCTGCACTGTCTTTATAAAAAATCCTGACCTTTTCAGACTTCCTCCACATTTTTAAACATTTGAGACTTTTTATATACAGTTTTCTTAATAATTAGTTAAAGATCAAGAACTGTAGCAAGGGAAAAGGAATTGCAGTGTTCATTAGTGAACCTTAGTGTCTTTTTTTAGAATATCCACGCTGTTCCGAAAACAACTTTCCACGCGTTCCCAGGTCTTTGCAGGAAGTGTGTACGCTGTGACGAGTGTCGGCCCGCATGATCAGTTACTGAACACTCTGTAACATCTGCTTTCACATAAACAATATACTTCTGTGTTCTGGGTTTAAAAAAAGGAAGAAAGGAATATTATAGTCATAATTCAGCACAGAAGGAACTTCACACCTGTACAGCAGGTACCTGAACCTGCCACAGTTAAACACTGAGAGAAAAAACATTCATTAATCCCACTTTATTAAATTATCCTTTCATGCTACAGCCCTATTCTACAGCCCCACGCTCTACAGCCCCACATTCTACAGCCCCGCGCTCTACAGCCCTATTCTACAGCCCCGCGCTCTACACCCTATTCTACAGCCCCACATTCTACAGCCCTATTCTACAGCCCCACATTCTACAGCTCTATTCTACAGCCCCACATTCTACAGCCCCGCGCTCTACACCCTATTCTACAGCCCCACATTCTACAGCCCTATTCTACAGCCCCGCGCTCTACACCCTATTCTAGAGCCCTATTCTACAGCCCCGCGCTCTACAGCCCTATTCTACAGCCCTATTCTACAGCCCCGCGCTCTACACCCTATTCTAGAGCCCTATTCTACAGCCTTATTCTACAGCCCTATTCTACAGCCCCGCGCTCTACAGCCACACATTCTACAGCCCTATTCTACAGCCCCGCGCTCTACAGCCCTATTCTACAGCCCCGCGCTCTACAGCCCCGCGCTCTACACCCTATTCTACAGCCCCGCGCTCTACAGCCCTATTCTACAGCCCTATTCTACAGCCCCGCGCTCTACAGCCCTATTCTACAGCCCTATTCTACAGCCCTATTCTACAGCCCTATTCTACAGCTCTATTCTACAGCCCTGCGCTCTACACCCTATTCTACAGCCTTATTCTACAGCCCCGCGCTCTACACCCTATTCTAGAGCCCTATTCTACAGCCTTATTCTACAGCCCTATTCTACAGCCCCGCGCTCTACAGCCACACATTCTACAGCCCTATTCTACAGCCCCGCGCTCTACAGCCACACATTCTACAGCCCTATTCTACAGCCCCGCGCTCTACAGCCCCGCGCTCTACACCCTATTCTACAGCCCCGCGCTCTACAGCCCTATTCTACACCCTATTCTACAGCCCCGCGCTCTACAGCCCTATTCTACACCCTATTCTACAGCCCCGCGCTCTACAGCCCTATTCTACACCCTATTCTACAGCCCCGCGCTCTACAGCCCTATTCTACAGCCCTATTCTACAGCCCCGCGCTCTACAGCCCTATTCTACAGCCCTATTCTACAGCCCCGCGCTCTACAGCCCTATTCTACAGCCCCGCGCTCTACAGCCCCGCGCTCTACAGCCCTATTCTACAGCCCCGCGCTCTACAGCCCCGCGCTCTACAGCCCCGCGCTCTACAGCTCCGCGCTCTACAGCCCCGCGCTCTACAGCTCTATTCTACACCCTATTCTACAGCCCCGCGCTCTACAGCCCTATTCTACAGCCCCGCGCTCTACAGCCCTATTCTACAGCCCTATTCTACAGCCCCACGCTCTACAGCCCTATTCTACAGCCCTATTCTACAGCCCCGTGCTCTACACCCTATTCTACAGCCCTATTCTACAGCCCCGCGCTCTACAGCCCTATTCTACAGCCCTATTCTACAGCCCTATTCTACAGCCCCGCGCTCTACAGCCCTATTCTACAGCCCTATTCTACAGCCCTATTCTACAGCCCCACGCTCTACAGCCCTATTCTAGAGCCCTATTCTACAGCCCTATTCTACAGCCCCGCGCTCTACAGCCCTGCTCTACAGCCCTATTCTACAGCCCTATTCTACAGCCCTATTCTACACCCTATTCTACAGCCCTATTCTACAGCCCTATTCTACACCCTATTCTACAGCCCCGCGCTCTACACCCTATTCTAGAGCCCTATTCTACACCCTATTCTACAGCCCCGCGCTCTACACCCTATTCTACAGCCCCGCGCTCTACAGCCACACATTCTACAGCCCCGCGCTCTACAGCCCTGCGCTCTACACCCTATTCTACAGCCCCGCGCTCTACACCCTATTCTACAGCCCCGCGCTCTACAGCCCCGCGCTCTACAGCCCTATTCTACACCCTATTCTACAGCCCCACGCTCTACAGCCCTATTCTACAGCCCCGCGCTCTACAGCCCTATTCTACAGCCCCGCGCTCTACAGCCTATTCTACAGCCCTATTCTACAGCCCCGCGCTCTACAGCCTATTCTACAGCCCTATTCTACAGCCCCGCGCTCTACAGCCTATTCTACAGCCCTATTCTACAGCCCCGCGCTCTACAGCCTATTCTACAGCCCTATTCTACAGCCCTATTCTACAGCCCCGCGCTCTACAGCCCTATTCTACAGCCCTATTCTACAGCCCCGCGCTCTACAGCCCTATTCTACAGCCCTATTCTACAGCCCCGCGCTCTACAGCCCCACATTCTACAGCCCCACATTCTACAGCCCCGCGCTCTACACCCTATTCTACAGCCCTATTCTACAGCCCTATTCTACAGCCCTATTCTACAGCCCTGCTCTACAGCCCCATTCTACAGCCCTATTCTACAGCCCTATTCTACAGCCCCGCGCTCTACAGCCCTATTCTACACCCTATTCTACAGCCCCGCGCTCTACACCCTATTCTACAGCCCTATTCTACAGCCCTATTCTACAGCCCTATTCTACACCCTATTCTACACCCTATTCTACAGCCCCGCGCTCTACAGCCCTATTCTACACCCTATTCTACAGCCCTATTCTACACCCTATTCTACAGCCCTATTCTACACCCTATTCTACAGCCCCGCGCTCTACAGCCCCGCGCTCTACAGCCCTATTCTACAGCCCTATTCTACAGCCCTATTCTACAGCCCTATTCTACACCCTATTCTACAGCCCCGCGCTCTACAGCCCCGCGCTCTACAGCCCTATTCTACAGCCCTATTCTACAGCCCTATTCTACAGCCCCGCGCTCTACAGCCCTATTCTACAGCCCTATTCTACAGCCCTATTCTACAGCCCTATTCTACAGCCCCGCGCCAGTGTCCCACTCGACAGCCCCGCGCCACAGTCCCACTCTCTACAGCCCCGCGCCACAGTCCCACCCTACAGCCCCGCGCCAGTGTCCCACCCTACAGCCCCTCGCCACAGCCCCACCCTACAGCCCCGCGCCACAGTCCCACCCTACAGCCCCGCGCCACAGCCCCACGCCACAGCCCCACTCTCTACAGCCCCGCGCCACAGTCCCACCCTACAGCCCCGCTCCACAGTCCCAACCTACAGCCCCGCGCCAGTGTCCTACTCTACAGCCCCGCTCCACAGTCCCACCCTACAGCCCCGCGCCACAGTCCCACCCTACAGCCCCGCGCCACAGTCCCACCCTACAGCCCCGCGCCAGTGTCCCACCCTACAGCCCCGCGCCAGTGTCCCACCCTACAGCCCCTCGCCACAGCCCCACCCTACAGCCCCTCGCCACAGTCCCACCCTACAGCCCCGCTCCACAGCCCCACCCTACAGCCCCGCGCCACAGTCCCACCCTACAGCCCCGCGCCACAGCCCCACACTCTACAGCCCCGCGCCACAGCCCCACACTCTACAGCCCCGCGCCACAGCCCCACTCTCTACAGCCCCGCGCCACAGTCCCACCCTACAGCCCCGCGCCACAGCCCCACTCTCTACAGCCCCGCGCCACAGCCCCACTCTCTACAGCCCCGCGCCACAGTCCCACCCTACAGCCCCGCGCCACAGTCCCAACCTACAGCCCCGCGCCAGTGTCCTACTCTACAGCCCCACCCTACAGCCCCACCCTACAGCCCCGCGCCACAGCCCCACACTCTACAGCCCCGCGCCACAGCCCCACACTCTACAGCCCCGCGCCACAGCCCCGCGCCACAGTCCCACTCTCTACAGCCCCACCCTACAGCCCCTCGCCACAGCCCCACCCTACAGCCCCTCGCCACAGTCCCACCCTACAGCCCCTCGCCACAGCCCCACCCTACAGCCCCGCGCCACAGCCCCACACTCTACAGCCCCGCGCCACAGCCCCACTCTCTACAGCCCCGCGCCACAGCCCCACACTATACAGCCCCTCGCCACAGCCCCACACTCTACAGCCCCGCGCCACAGCCCCACTCTCTACAGCCCCGCGCCACAGCCCCACACTCTACAGCCCCGCGCCACAGTCCTACTCTACAGCCCCGCGCCACAGCCCCACTCTCTACAGCCCCGCGCCACAGCCCCACTCTCTACAGCCCCGCGCCACAGTCCTACTCTACAGCCCCGCGCCACAGCCCCACTCTCTACAGCCCCGCGCCACAGCCCCACTCTCTACAGCCCCGCGCCACAGCCCCACACTCTACAGCCCCGCGCCACAGCCCCGCGCCACAGCCCCACACTCTACAGCCCCGCGCTCTACAGCCCTGCTCTACAGCCCTATTCTACAGCCCTATTCTACAGCCCTATTCTACACCCTATTCTACAGCCCTATTCTACAGCCCTATTCTACACCCTATTCTACAGCCCTATTCTACAGCCCCGCGCTCTACACCCTATTCTAGAGCCCTATTCTACACCCTATTCTACAGCCCCGCGCTCTACACCCTATTCTACAGCCCCGCGCTCTACAGCCACACATTCTACAGCCCCGCGCTCTACAGCCCTGCGCTCTACACCCTATTCTACAGCCCCGCGCTCTACACCCTATTCTACAGCCCCGCGCTCTACAGCCCCGCGCTCTACAGCCCCGCGCTCTACAGCCCTATTCTACACCCTATTCTACAGCCCCACGCTCTACAGCCCTATTCTACAGCCCCGCGCTCTACAGCCCTATTCTACAGCCCCGCGCTCTACAGCCTATTCTACAGCCCTATTCTACAGCCCCGCGCTCTACAGCCTATTCTACAGCCCTATTCTACAGCCCCGCGCTCTACAGCCTATTCTACAGCCCTATTCTACAGCCCCGCGCTCTACAGCCTATTCTACAGCCCTATTCTACAGCCCTATTCTACAGCCCCGCGCTCTACAGCCCTATTCTACAGCCCTATTCTACAGCCCCGCGCTCTACAGCCCTATTCTACAGCCCTATTCTACAGCCCCGCGCTCTACAGCCCCACATTCTACAGCCCCACATTCTACAGCCCCGCGCTCTACACCCTATTCTACAGCCCTATTCTACAGCCCTATTCTACAGCCCTGCTCTACAGCCCCATTCTACAGCCCTATTCTACAGCCCTATTCTACAGCCCCGCGCTCTACAGCCCTATTCTACACCCTATTCTACAGCCCCGCGCTCTACACCCTATTCTACAGCCCTATTCTACAGCCCTATTCTACAGCCCTATTCTACACCCTATTCTACACCCTATTCTACAGCCCCGCGCTCTACAGCCCTATTCTACACCCTATTCTACAGCCCTATTCTACACCCTATTCTACAGCCCTATTCTACACCCTATTCTACAGCCCCGCGCTCTACAGCCCCGCGCTCTACAGCCCTATTCTACAGCCCTATTCTACAGCCCTATTCTACAGCCCTATTCTACACCCTATTCTACAGCCCCGCGCTCTACAGCCCCGCGCTCTACAGCCCTATTCTACAGCCCTATTCTACAGCCCTATTCTACAGCCCCGCGCTCTACAGCCCTATTCTACAGCCCTATTCTACAGCCCTATTCTACAGCCCCGCGCCAGTGTCCCACTCGACAGCCCCGCGCCACAGTCCCACTCTCTACAGCCCCGCGCCACAGTCCCACCCTACAGCCCCGCGCCAGTGTCCCACCCTACAGCCCCTCGCCACAGCCCCACCCTACAGCCCCGCGCCACAGTCCCACCCTACAGCCCCGCGCCACAGCCCCGCGCCACAGCCCCACTCTCTACAGCCCCGCGCCACAGTCCCACCCTACAGCCCCGCTCCACAGTCCCAACCTACAGCCCCGCGCCAGTGTCCTACTCTACAGCCCCGCTCCACAGTCCCACCCTACAGCCCCGCGCCACAGTCCCACCCTACAGCCCCGCGCCACAGTCCCACCCTACAGCCCCGCGCCAGTGTCCCACCCTACAGCCCCGCGCCAGTGTCCCACCCTACAGCCCCTCGCCACAGCCCCACCCTACAGCCCCTCGCCACAGTCCCACCCTACAGCCCCGCGCCACAGTCCCACCCTACAGCCCCGCGCCACAGTCCCACCCTACAGCCCCGCGCCACAGCCCCACACTCTACAGCCCCGCGCCACAGCCCCACACTCTACAGCCCCGCGCCACAGCCCCACTCTCTACAGCCCCGCGCCACAGTCCCACCCTACAGCCCCGCGCCACAGCCCCACTCTCTACAGCCCCGCGCCACAGCCCCACTCTCTACAGCCCCGCGCCACAGTCCCACCCTACAGCCCCGCGCCACAGTCCCAACCTACAGCCCCGCGCCAGTGTCCTACTCTACAGCCCCACCCTACAGCCCCGCGCCACAGCCCCACACTCTACAGCCCCGCGCCACAGCCCCACACTCTACAGCCCCGCGCCACAGCCCCGCGCCACAGTCCCACTCTCTACAGCCCCACCCTACAGCCCCTCGCCACAGCCCCACCCTACAGCCCCTCGCCACAGCCCCACCCTACAGCCCCGCGCCACAGCCCCACTCTCTACAGCCCCGCGCCACAGCCCCACTCTCTACAGCCCCGCGCCACAGTCCTACTCTACAGCCCCGCGCCACAGCCCCACTCTCTACAGCCCCGCGCCACAGCCCCACTCTCTACAGCCCCGCGCCACAGCCCCGCGCCACAGCCCCACACTCTACAGCCCCTCGCCACAGCCCCACACTCTACAGCCCCGCGCCACAGCCCCACTCTCTACAGCCCCGCGCCACAGCCCCACACTCTACAGCCCCTCGCCACAGCCCCACACTCTACAGCCCCGCGCCACAGCCCCGCGCCACAGTCCCACTCTCTACAGCCCCACCCTACAGCCCCTCGCCACAGCCCCACCCTACAGCCCCTCGCCACAGTCCCACCCTACAGCCCCTCGCCACAGCCCCACCCTACAGCCCCGCGCCACAGCCCCACCCTACAGCCCCGCGCCACAGCCCCACACTCTACAGCCCCGCGCCACAGCCCCACACTCTACAGCCCCGCGCCACAGCCCCACTCTCTACAGCCCCGCGCCACAGCCCCACACTATACAGCCCCTCGCCACAGCCCCACACTCTACAGCCCCGCGCCACAGCCCCACTCTCTACAGCCCCGCGCCACAGCCCCACACTCTACAGCCCCGCGCCACAGTCCTACTCTACAGCCCCGCGCCACAGCCCCACTCTCTACAGCCCCGCGCCACAGCCCCACTCTCTACAGCCCCGCGCCACAGTCCTACTCTACAGCCCCGCGCCACAGCCCCACTCTCTACAGCCCCGCGCCACAGCCCCACTCTCTACAGCCCCGCGCCACAGCCCCGCGCCACAGCCCCACACTCTACAGCCCCGCGCCACAGCCCCACACTCTACAGCCCCGCGCCACAGCCCCACTCTCTACAGCCCCGCGCCACAGCCCCACACTCTACAGCCCCGCGCCACAGCCCCACACTCTACAGCCCCGCGCCACAGCCCCACTCTCTACAGCCCCGCGCCACAGCCCCACTCTCTACAGCCCCGCGCCACAGCCCCGCGCCACAGCCCCACACTCTACAGCCCCGCGCCACAGCCCCACTCTCTACAGCCCCGCGCCACAGCCCCACTCTCTACAGCCCCGCGCCACAGCCCCGCGCCACAGCCCCACACTCTACAGCCCCGCGCCACAGCCCCACTCTACAGCCCCGCGCCACAGTCCCACTCTACAGCCCCGCGCCACAGCCCCACACTCTACAGCCCCGCGCCACAGTCCCACTCTCTACAGCCCCGCGCCAGTGTCCCACTCTACAGCCCCGCGCCACAGTCCCACTCTACAGCCCCGCGCCACAGTCCCACTCTACAGCCCCGCGCCACAGTCCCACTCCACAGTCCCGCGCCACAGTCCCACTCCACAGTCCCACTCCACAGCCCAGCTCCAGTGTCCTACTCTACAGCCCCGCGCCACAGCCCCGCACTCGACAGCCCCGCACTCGACAGCCCCGCGCCACAGTCAGGTGTTAGAGAGATGATAGTGAGGTGTTGGTGTTAGAGAGGTGTTGGTGTTAGTGAGGTGATAGTGAGGTGTTGGTGTTAGTGAGATGATAGTGAGGTGTTGGTGTTAGTGAGATGACAGTGAGGTGTTGGTGTTAGTGAGATGACAGTGAGGTGTTGGTGTTAGTGAGATGACAGTGAGGTGTTGGTGTTAGTGAGGTGTTGGTGTTAGTGAGGTGTTGGTGTTAGTGAGGTGATAGTGAGGTGTTGGTGTTAGAGAGGTGTTGGTGTTAGTGAGGTGTTGGTGTTAGTGAGGTGTTGGTGTTAGTGAGGTGATAGTGAGGTGTTGGTGTTAGTGAGATGATAGTGAGGTGTTGGTGTTAGTGAGATGACAGTGAGGTGTTGGTGTTAGTGAGATGACAGTGAGGTGTTGGTGTTAGTGAGATGACAGTGAGGTGTTGGTGTTAGTGAGGTGTTGGTGTTAGTGAGGTGTTGGTGTTAGTGAGGTGTTGGTGTTAGTGAGGTGTTGGTGTTAGTGAGGTGATAGTGAGGTGTTGGTGTTAGTGAGATGATAATGAGGTGTTGGTGTTAGAGAGGTGTTGGTGTTAGAGAGGTGTTGGTGTTAGAGAGGTGTTGGTGTTAGAGAGGTGTTGGTGTTAGTGAGATGATAGTGAGGTGTTGGTGTTAGTGAGATGATAGTGAGGTGTTGGTGTTAGTGAGATGATAGTGAGGTGTTGGTGTTAGTGAGATGTTGGTGTTAGTGAGATGATAGTGAGGTGTTGGTGTTAGAGAGGTGATAGTGAGGTGTTGGTGTTAGTGAGATGATAATGGGGTGTTGGTGTTAGAGAGGTGTTGGTGTTAGAGAGGTGTTGGTGTTAGTGAGATGATAGTGAGGTGTTGGTGTTAGTGAGATGATAATGGGGTGTTGGTGTTAGAGAGGTGTTGGTGTTAGAGAGGTGTTGGTGTTAGTGAGATGATAGTGAGGTGTTGGTGTTAGTGAGATGATAGTGAGGTGTTGGTGTTAGTGAGATGTTGGTGTTAGTGAGATGATAGTGAGGTGTTGGTGTTAGAGAGGTGATAGTGAGGTGTTGGTGTTAGTGAGATGATAGTGAGGTGTTGGTGTTAGTGAGATGATAGTGAGGTGTTGGTGTTAGTGAGATGATAGTGAGGTGTTGGTGTTAGTGAGATGATAGTGAGGTGTTGGTGTTAGAGAGGTGTTGGTGTTAGTGAGATGATAGTGAGATGTTGGTGTTAGAGAGGTGTTGGTGTTAGTGAGATGATAGTGAGGTGTTGGTGTTAGTGAGATGTTGGTGTTAGTGAGATGATAGTGAGGTGTTGGTGTTAGTGAGGTGTTGGTGTTAGTGAGATGTTGGTGTTAGTGAGATGATAGTGAGATGTCGGTGTTAGTGAGATGATAGTGAGGTGTCGGTGTTAGTGAGATGATAGTGAGGTGTCGGTGTTAGTGAGATGATAGTGAGGTGTCGGTGTTAGTGAGGTGTCGGTGTTAGTGAGGTGTCGGTGTTAGTGAGGTGTCGGTGTTAGTGAGGTGTCGGTGTTAGTGAGGTGTCGGTGTTAGTGAGATGATAGTGAGATGTCGGTGTTAGTGAGGTGTCGGTGTTAGTGAGATGTTAGTGAGGTGTCGGTGTTAGTGAGATGTTAGTGAGGTGTCGGTGTTAGTGAGATGTTAGTGAGGTGTCGGTGTTAGTGAGATGTTAGTGAGGTGTCGGTGTTAGTGAGATGTTAGTGAGGTGTCGGTGTTAGTGAGGTGTCGGTGTTAGTGAGATGTTAGTGAGGTGTCGGTGTTAGTGAGATGTTAGTGAGGTGTCGGTGTTAGTGAGATGTTAGTGAGGTGTCGGTGTTAGTGAGATGTTAGTGAGGTGTCGGTGTTAGTGAGGTGTCGGTGTTAGTGAGGTGTCGGTGTTAGTGAGGTGTCGGTGTTAGTGAGATGATAGTGAGGTGTTGGTGTTAGTGAGGTGTCGGTGTTAGTGAGATGTTAGTGAGGTGTTAGTGAGGTGTTGGTGTTAGTGAGGTGTTGGTGTTAGTGAGGTGTTGGTGTTAGTGAGATGATAGTGAGGTGTTGGTGTTAGTGAGATGATAGTGAGGTGTTGGTGTTAGTGAGATGTTGGTGTTAGTGAGATGATAGTGAGGTGTTGGTGTTAGAGAGGTGTTGGTGTTAGTGAGATGATAGTGAGGTGTTGGTGTTAGTGAGATGATAGTGAGGTGTCGGTGTTAGTGAGATGATAGTGAGGTGTTGGTGTTAGTGAGGTGTTGGTGTTAGTGAGATGATAGTGAGATGATAGTGAGGTGTCGGTGTTAGTGAGATGTTAGTGAGGTGTCGGTGTTAGTGAGATGATAGTGAGATGTTAGTGAGGTGTCGGTGTTAGTGAGATGATAGTGAGATGATAGTGAGGTGTCGGTGTTAGTGAGATGTTAGTGAGGTGTCGGTGTTAGTGAGATGATAGTGAGATGATAGTGAGGTGTCGGTGTTAGTGAGATGATAGTGAGATGATAGTGAGGTGTCGGTGTTAGTGAGATGTTAGTGAGGTGTCGGTGTTAGTGAGATAATAGTGAGATGTTAGTGAGGTGTCGGTGTTAGTGAGATGATAGTGAGATGATAGTGAGGTGTCGGTGTTAGTGAGATGATAGTGAGATGATAGTGAGGTGTCGGTGTTAGTGAGATGTTAGTGAGGTGTCGGTGTTAGTGAGATGATAGTGAGGTGTCGGTGTTAGTGAGATGATAGTGAGGTGTCGGTGTTAGTGAGATGATAGAGAGGTGTTAGTGAGGTGTTGGTGTTAGTGAGGTGTTGGTGTTAGTGAGGTGTTGGTGTTAGTGAGGTGTTGGTGTTAGTGAGGTGTTGGTGTTAGTGAGGTGTTAGTGAGATGTTGGTGTTAGTGAGATGATAGAGAGGTGTTAGTGAGGTGTTGGTGTTAGTGAGGTGTTGGTGTTAGTGAGGTGTTGGTGTTAGTGAGATGATAGTGAGGTGATGGTGTTAGTGAGATGATAGTGAGGTGTTGGTGTTAGTGAGATGATAGTGAGGTGTTGGTGTTAGTGAGATGATAGTGAGGTGTTGGTGTTAGTGAGATGTTAGTGAGGTGTTGGTGTTAGTGAGATGATAGTGAGGTGTTGGTGTTAGTGAGATGTTAGTGAGGTGTTGGTGTTAGTGAGATGTTGGTGTTAGTGAGGTGTTAGTGAGATGTCGGTGTTAGTGAGATGATAGTGAGGTGTTGGTGTTAGTGAGATGATAGTGAGGTGTTGGTGTTAGTGAGGTGTTAGTGAGGTGTTGGTGTTAGTGAGATGATAGTGAGGTGTTGGTGTTAGTGAGATGATAGTGAGGTGTCGGTGTTAGTGAGATGATAGTGAGATGTTGGTGTTAGTGAGGTGTTAGTGAGATGATAGTGAGGTGTTGGTGTTAGTGAGGTGTTGGTGTTAGTGAGGTGTTGGTGTTAGTGAGGTGTTGGTGTTAGTGAGATGATAGTGAGGTGATGGTGTTAGTGAGATGATAGTGAGGTGTTGGTGTTAGTGAGATGATAGTGAGGTGTTGGTGTTAGTGAGATGATAGTGAGGTGTTGGTGTTAGTGAGATGTTAGTGAGGTGTTGGTGTTAGTGAGATGATAGTGAGGTGTTGGTGTTAGTGAGATGTTAGTGAGGTGTTGGTGTTAGTGAGATGTTGGTGTTAGTGAGGTGTTAGTGAGATGTCGGTGTTAGTGAGATGATAGTGAGGTGTTGGTGTTAGTGAGATGATAGTGAGGTGTTGGTGTTAGTGAGGTGTTAGTGAGGTGTTGGTGTTAGTGAGATGATAGTGAGGTGTTGGTGTTAGTGAGATGATAGTGAGGTGTCGGTGTTAGTGAGATGATAGTGAGGTGTTGGTGTTAGTGAGATGATAGTGAGGTGTTGGTGTTAGTGAGGTGTTAGTGAGATGATAGTGAGGTGTTGGTGTTAGTGAGATGATAGTGAGGTGTCGGTGTTAGTGAGATGATAGTGAGGTGTCGGTGTTAGTGAGATGATAGTGAGGTGTTGGTGAGATGATAGTGAGGTGTTGGTGTTAGTGAGATGATAGTGAGGTGTCGGTGTTAGTGAGATGATAGTGAGGTGTTGGTGTTAGTGAGATGTTAGTGAGGTGTTGGTGTTAGTGAGGTGTTAGTGAGATGTTAGTGAGGTGTCGGTGTTAGTGAGATGATAGTGAGGTGTTGGTGTTAGTGAGGTGTTAGTGAGGTGTTGGTGTTAGTGAGATGATAGTGAGTTGTTGGTGTTAGTGAGGTGTTAGTGAGGTGTTGGTGTTAGTGAGGTGTTAGTGAGGTGTCGGTGTTAGTGAGATGATAGTGAGGTGTCGGTGTTAGTGAGATGATAGTGAGGTGTTGGTGTTAGTGAGGTGTTAGTGAGGTGTTGGTGTTAGTGAGATGATAGAGAGGTGTTGGTGTTAGTGAGGTGTTGGTGTTAGTGAGATGATAGTGAGGTGTCGGTGTTAGTGAGATGATAGTGAGGTGTTGGTGTTAGTGAGATGATAGTGAGGTGTTAGTGAGATGTTAGTGAGATGTCGGTGTTAGTGAGATGATAGTGAGGTGTCGGTGTTAGTGAGATGATAGTGAGGTGTTGGTGTTAGTGAGGTGTTAGAGAGGTGTTGGTGTTAGTGAGATGATAGAGAGGTGTTGGTGTTAGTGAGATGTTGGTGTTAGTGAGGTGTTAGTGAGGTGTCGGTGTTAGTGAGATGATAGTGAGGTGTCGGTGTTAGTGAGATGATAGAGAGGTGTTGGTGTTAGTGTTAGTTTTAAAGTCTACTGCGTTGATAAAGTGTTTAGTTCCACTTCTCTCGCTACTTTCTAACGTTACAGTTTAACTTCCGGTTAAAGTTCTCTACTCTGGCCGTGAGCTAAATGCTAACGCGTCCACTCCCCGCATCCTGACTCACACTCTGCTCTTTATTTCACTCTCTATTTAAAATAAAAGAGTTTCTGCTCGAAGCACTCTACTGCTTAATGTCACTCATCAATGATAAATAAAATTCCATTAACTACATTAAAAATGTCACATGCTCTCCGAAAGTTTTCCAAGTGGTTTTTCCGGGATACCGGGCTAGTGAAGTATCTTAGCATTAGCTGCAATGCTAAAGCCCCTGAGCCTGCGCTCGCGCGCCGCCGTGTCTCACCTGCTCGCGGTACCTGAATACGATCACTCCGCCGTGTGCCCGCGCGCGCCCGGTGGCATTTACACCTCACTCTGTGCTGAATTTCCACATCCACGCTCGTGCACTTCCGCACGGTGATGTCCTCAGCGCTGAAACCGGAAGAACAGGACAGCGCGCGAGGTTGCCAGGTGTGAGAGAAAATCACCTTAACCTGTACACAGTACAAACACACCGCAATATTTAGAGGTAAGTTCATACAGGACATTTTACTGACGCAGCATTACAGCAACCTCTACACACTGCTAGGTCCTAAAATAACCTACCATTACACATGTTTTACATATAAATATATCAAATTAAATTAAAACAATTAAACCAATAAACTGACCCACAACGATCACATTCACACAGTTAAAGTAAATTTCGTGTATTTACTGCACGTGACTTTATTTCTTCCCAAAACCATCTCACCTGATAAATCGCTACATTTATTCATAAACACAGTACACTTATGTGTAATAAACGACTTTACATTTTATAAAGATCAGTTATTTTCAACTGCCAAAAGTTCCCGGATCTGTGGTTCCCGGATCTGTGGTTCCCGGATCTGTGGTTCCCGGATCTGTCCCCTGCCCGATGCGCACGCGGTAAAGATTTACGGCTCGATTTTTAACACCGCGCGCAGAAACGTCACTTTAGGACACCTGAGTGCCGGCGTTATAAAGTGCACACACACACACACACACACACACACACCGAGCCGAGCACCTGGCAACCCTGTTCATATGGGTCAGCGCACGCGACCTCCCTCTCCTGGTCAAAACCGGAAACGCACGTGACTGTATCATAGTTACACAATAAACATAGCTGCCGTAAAATATGACAATGAAATAATAATAATAATAATAATAATAATAATAATAATACAGTTTAATGCATATTAACCATAAATGACCATAAACGAAATGTAACTGTAAGATCTGCTCACTCACTTCACCTACTGACCAGTGTGCAGTGGGAGGAGTGTCGGTGGTGAGAGCAGGTGGTTGGAGCAATTAAATATTTTCTTAATCTTTTCACCATAGAAACCGCGTACCACTGAGCCAACAGCCGAGCAAAGCGGCTGCACCGGTGTTTCCCTCAGCCATGACCAATGACGCACCAGTTAAGGAGCCTGCAGCGCCGCTGACGAGCCACTGCAGTGAGGAAGGTGTAAAAATCAACAAAAACAATGTGAAAGATGAAGCCAAGAAAACAGACAAGGGAATCAAAGCAAGGTAATGCGACGCAGAAAACTCCTTACTGTAGCAGGATCTGCAGCTTCTTCCCCATGAATCGGATAGTGATTATGAGGACGTGGAGAGAATACCAGAAGTTTGTGAGTCCAGATGTTAAGACCAAGAGCTACAGGCAGTAGGACAAAACGTTGTACTCTTAGAGAGATCATCAAAGGTCAGCAAGAACCCGAAAGTGAACAGTTCTTTCCTGATTTAAAATGAATCTTAACATCCTGCACAATGGCAATGAAAAAGGCTACATGTGATGAGCTCGATCAGCCAAAAGTTGTGGTAGCAGGAGATTTTAACCACACACTTGAACACACACTCGATAAGAATCATGAAAAACCTCACCCACATTCAGCAGAAACCCTGAAATCTACAGTAACATACCATGATTTGATTGATGTGGGGAGGGAAGCTTTAGGTTTTATGTCTAAAGGTGAAACATAAACATGTTTTCTAATAGTTGTATTACACCTTTCTCTATGTCAGACCATCACTACATTTCAGTTGTTATTTCTTGTGCACAAACCAAAATAAAAAATTCACACTGGCACTTTAATAGTTTGCTACAAGACCACCACTTTTTGCACATTTTGCACAGTTAAGGTTTAAGTCCCAAAATCAATGGTGGGACATAGGAAAAACCCAAGTTAAGATCTTTTGTCAGAAGTACACCTTACATAAAGCAAATATGCTAAGGGAAGAGATGAAGAAGCTGGAGGAGAACATTTTAAAGACGGGAGCTAGCAAAAATGAGAGTGATGGAGCAAGAGCTACAGAGTCCCTGATAACATGGAAGCTACTGCTTAAAAACCTACTGGAGGAGAGAGGCTGAGGCGCACTGATCCGTGCATGATTCACTCAACTGAAATACATTGGCGTACCTTCATCCTTCTTCTTTGGAAGATAGCTGGAGAAAAAAATTCTCAGAAGTTCCAGGTGGCAGACAGACTTCAGAGAAACAAGAAATTTTCTCTCCTGCACTGTTTTTTTAATGAAAAATTATATACAGCAGAAAACTATGACAAGACAACAACAGATCATCTACTTCAGGATCTGCCACAGCTATACGATGAAGACAGGACTCAGCTTTATATCCTTTGATGAACTCCCACTTCTGCTCAAGAACCAGTTTACTGGTAAATCACCAGAACTAGCTGGACTGACAGCAGAGTTTTACAAAGGTTTCAGACCCTTATTTGGACCAGACCTGTACTCTTTTTTTTTTTTTTTTTACAGTGTGTAGAATCTGCTTACCTGCCACTGAAGTGCAGAAGGGCAGAGGTGACTCTCTTTCCTAAGAAAGGAGATCTGGGACATTTGAAAAACTGGCACCCAGTGTGACTTCAGGGGTAGATGATAAGATCCTCTCTAAAGCTCTAATGAACTGCTTGAAAATGGTGGTCACAAAAGTTAATCATGCTGAGCAATCTTACTGTGTTCCAGGTTGCTCGATTTTCGACAATCTGTTTTTAGTCAGAAATTTGATCTCTTATGCAAACACAAAAGCTCTCACTTTTGGATTTGTTTCTTTAGATCAAGAAAAAGTATTTGACAGGGTTGATCATGAATACCAGTTTAAGACTCTTAATGCTTTTGGACTCAGCTCAAAGTTTGTCTTTTACATTAAACTGCTATATACTGAAGTTTAGGGTTAGGGTTAGAGTTAGGCTGTTTTTGAGTATACTGCAGAATAATTTGCCGAGGTCTGTTTACGCAGCTCCCTCTGTAGTTATTAGGGCCGAATCTGTCTGTGTTTGTATATCGGGGTAATGAGACCTCTGTTCCAGTTAACTGGCTAAATTGTAGGATGAGATTGAAGAGTTTAAAGATGGCCAGTTGGAGTTTGTAGCTGCTGTGCTTAAGCATTTCATTGTTAATGCTGTTGACTCCACAAGCTTTTCTGTTTTTCAGGGTTTTAAGTTTTTATTTGAGTTGTAATGGGGGAATTGAGTGTGTTGTGATTGTTTTTTATTGTTGATTCTAATATCACTAGCTTTCTCATGAGTGCAGTCTGATTTGGGTTTAGGATAGGGTTTTCTGGGGTTTTACAGAGCTCTTTATCTTTTACAGATTTTCCCATTTTTAATTGGTGTAGATCTGAACTCAGCTGTTGTGTAAAAGATTTTTTGCAGAGGTCCCAGAAACAATTTGCATTGATGGCTTTTTCAGTTCTTGTTAGTTTGTTTTCCATGTATTGGTGGGGCTTTTTTTGTATGGAGGGGGATTTTGTGTTGTTGTTAAGTGTGGAGGTATTCTAGTATTCTGTGTGCTTATCTGTGTGGTTTCGTGTTTTCTGTTGGATAATTGTCATTATGTTTTTCTCGATGTTAAACATTCTGTGTTAAACATCCTTTCCTTTTAGTTTGGGTTTCTATTTTAGTTTTTATGCATTTAGCTTTGACTCTTTTGTTAACTGAGAGAACATCTTGTTGAGGTCCTCTGTTGCTTGATTCACTGTTTGTCTTGTATTTGGTCTTAAGAAATGTATCTAGCATGTGTTGAGTGTTAGTGGGCTGCAGGTGAGCTGGTGAGGCGTGGGTCACAGATGAGCTGGTGAGGCGTGGGTCACAGATGAGCTGGTGAGGCGTGGGTCACAGATGAGCTGGTGAGGCGTGGGTCACAGATGAGCTGGTGAGGCGTGGGTCACAGATGAGCTGGTCAGGTGTGGGTCACAGATGAGCTGGTGAGGCGTGGGTCACAGATGAGCTGGTCAGGCGTGGGTCACAGATGAGCTGGTGAGGCGTGGGTCACAGATGAGCTGGTGAGGTGTGGGTCACAGATGAGCTGGTGAGGTGTGGGTCACAGATGAGCTGGTCAGGCGTGGGTCACAGATGAGCTGGTGAGGTGTGGGTCACAGATGAGCTGGTGAGGTGTGGGCCGCAGGTGAGCTGGTGAGGTGTGGGTCACAGATGAGCTGGTGAGGTGTGGGTCACAGATGAGCTGGTGAGGTGTGGGCCGCAGGTGAGCAGGTGAGGTGTAGGTTGAAGGTGAGCCGGATGAGGTGTGGTCTGCAGATGTGTTAGTTGGTTGCTCTGGGGATGAGAAGGTTGGTGTAGGCTGGTAGGAATGGAGAAGAATCCTCTGTGTGTAGGTGTTCAGTTGTAGTAAGCAGTTTGAGATGAGTGGAGTTGCTACTTGGAGCTGGTGTGTACTGCAGCTCTGCTGCACTGTGAAAGTGTGTCCTTAATGTTTTTTGCAAATAGTTTTACTCCTTTCTGGTTGAGGTGGAGTCGGTCATATAAGTGTTTGTGGAAGATTTGTCTGCGAGTTACTATTGGTACATTAGGAAGCTGTGCACAGAGTGTGTAGACGTCAGAGTTGATCTTGATGATTGTGTGCTGGTTTGTATCTAGTCTTGATAATAAGGTGGATATGGTAACTGTAGCAGTGGGAATCTCTGGTTGGTGGTCTCTGCTATTTGTGTGAGTGCTTCAGGTATGTTTCCATTCATTTCAGTTAAGTTATTGGTAATTGTGGGTGAGTCTTTTTACTTGTGTGTGTGTGTGTGTGTGTGTGTGTGGTTGGTCGTCACAGTATGTGTGTCAGTGTGATGATTTTGTGCATGTGTGTGTATGTGTGTGTGTGTGTGCGTATGTGGCAATGTGATGATGTGCAGATGGAGATGGAATGTTTCAGTCTGATCACCTGGCTGAACTACAGAGCAGCTCTCCATCTCCTGCACTGAAGCTCCTGTCAATGCTCATTAGTGGAGAAAATCAGTTATTATCATTGTGAACATGAAGTATGTAGGATTAGGGCAAAGAAGATGAGAAACAAAACATCAAGACAAAGAATGCTGTAAAATAAAAGTAGAACTATTATGTGGTGAAACTTAACATTCAGCTGCAGCAACATTGACATTTCTAGCTCATTAACTGAGACTTTATTTAAAGAAAGCTTTATGTTTATTTCATGCCATCCAGAAAATTCACAGTATAATAGTTGAAAACCATGATCATAGGTTTCAGTTGATCGTGTAATGGTAAAATCAAATTTTTCCTGTTTCCTGTGTTTCAAAGACAATGTTGTTGCACCGATGCAATGAATTTATTTTTGAACAAACAAGAAACAAATAAAGAAAAGAAATAAAATATTCCTTTACATGCTTATAAGTCCCAATGCTCACATGCAACACCAACTCAAGTTCAAACTACGCTTTGTTACTTTACGCCATATCATGCAATGGTCAAAGACTGTAAGTGCTGGCACCAGCACCCCCTCATGGACTGGGTCATACACACTTTTATATAATTATCGCTTCACCTGTAGAGGGAGTACAAATGGAGAAAAATATGCACATAAACCAAATAAATGAAACAATAATATACATAACAATACAAGTAAAAAATATATAATTATATAATAAACTTATTATATTATTAAATAATTATCTAATAAAATTTAGGCATATGGCACCTACAGTACAGAATCTGCTTAAGCTTCACTTTTCCAAAAGGATATACCTCATTTTTGGGAAAATAACACTGAGGAGATCACACTTATCTTCCAGTGGTTTCCTGCTGAGTTTGATCTTTAAAACTTCATGACCTTGTTTTCAGAATCCTGGAATTATTCTGGAAATAAAGTTTATCACTTAAATCATTTAAAAAAATCATTTAAAACATTTTGCAAATTATAAATTTTGGAAAGAATTCGAATGTATGTGTGTGTTTGTGTGTGCGTGCATGTGTGCAATGTCACATGTCATTTGTAGGAGACTGAAAGCAGGAAGTGCAGATTTGTAATAAATTAATAAATGCAATGCAATGCAATAAATGCAATTGAATGACTTCTATGACTCTGTAACACACTGTTTATTAATCAATAAACAACCATTATGTATGTGTTCAGTATTTATAAAGAGCTGCTCTTCACACTATTGGGGTATGACACACACACTCTATTAGATAACTGTATTATTGTATTAAGTAGAAATTGTTGTTACTGCTCTTACGTAATCAGTACAGAATTCTTTATCCGGTCAGAGTCACAGTAGATGTGGAGTACAAAATTTCAGATGAACATATATATGAATTGTGCAACAGATCAAACAAAGCTTTCTGCATGTCTTTATTCCGCTTCTTCATTTGTCATATGTGACAGATTTCATCACAGCTCTATAAAATAAGCATTAAAATAAACATTAATACAAAGTTGTAACAATGAAGGAAAAGCGATGACTTTCTGCTGCTTCTAAAACTACAAGAACAAACATCTTCCTGAAATATTTATACAATAACAAGGGACACAATGATTAAAACAAAACCTTAATGCAATAAAATGTGCAACCAATTGAGTTAAGAAAAAATTCCAGAGCGAAGCCCATGATTGTGAGATTTCACAGAGCCAAAGAAGAGAACAACAAGAAACAGACCTTCATGCTGATATTCTAACTGACAGACAGGAAATAAACAAACAGTAGATGATCTCAGATTGTGGTTTAAGGGATTTACACAGAAACAGTGCAGCCTTTAGTCTCACATACAGGAGGACACTGAAAAACACTCAAACACATGAATTCTGGCTTTCAACAACAAAGAAATCGCTCTTATTATGGTTTAAACTGATGAGAATATAGCCAGCTATCTCTCTTTATACTGATAAAAAGCACTGTAGAAAACACACACAAAATACACTTAGCAACTTAACTGTAATATAACTGGAATATATAAACTGGAATATAAAATCATTGCCGCTGGAGTGACATCAGGATTCTGACTGTTTTTATTGTGTTTCTAGAAAATTCTATCACACAGATATAAAAACAGAATATGCAATTATGAGTTAAAGCTAAATAGAAAGGAGAAATATGACACAATGAAACTTTTCTGCACTGCACCTAAAATATTTACATGGCTTTCAGATATGAGTTCTTGATTATTTAAAGACTAGATTCAAGTTTCTTGTTTCACTACTACAGCTCTGTAGCAGGACAACGACAGTGGCTAGTTGATTTGGAGATCTGTGTCAGAGCTGGATTTGTGGCTGCCAGATCCTCGTCGCTCAGCACTGCAGTTTGTGGATGCTGCGGTAGAGGCGCTTAATCTCACGCTGTCCTTTCTGCCAGCGCTTCAGTGTTGTGATCACCAGGTTCCCGTCCAGATTCTGGCCCATCACCAGGTAGGTGGCATTGATGTCACTCATCTCATCACACATGCACTCCAGACCATCTCTAAGCCACAGAGGCGCCTTCCTCAGCTCACGCTCTGTCACTCCATTCAACTTGTATATGGTCTTGCTCTTGGTTTCAGGAATGATCTTCGTGTCTCTGTTCATGTAGGAGATCTCCTTCACCTTAATTTTCAGAACTGGAGGATGGAGGAGAGACGTAAAGCAGTAAGGATCAAAGCACAAAAAAGACCTTTTTTTTTACAGTTAGGAAAGTTTCAGTCTTAAGGTCGACTAAAAGACAATATTCTGTCACAAATCTAGAATTGCAGGAAAAGACCCCAGGTTCCATTCAGCATAAAGAACAGTCACATACCAAAATCATTTTTGCAAAGACTGTCCACAATTTCATTGTCATCCTCCATCTTCTCTGTGCAGGCATTACACACCTTTGGTACTAAAAAGAGATCAAACCATCTGGGTTATGAATTCCAGACCATAAAGATAAAAAAAACATCCTCACTAATGTATAAAAATCTATCTTTTTTGTTCTTAGTCACAGTTGAAATGAATATAATATCTGCATTAGTGATGTTCGACCAAGTTTCAGTGATGTGCTGAGGAAGAACGTAGAAGCAGTTTAAATACAAGTGTGAGAATATTACATGTTAATATTGAATATTATAAGCCTTTTCAGGCTCTGTGATGTGAGGTTTGTTATCCAACCCTGCAATAGTGTGCTCTGTAATCACGATATGTAGCTGTGGTGTGAAAATGAACCCTCAACCCAATCATAAATATTTTACTGTGAGCGACTGATATCACCAGATCCAGCTGTGTGTTTGGGTGTGAGTTTACACACATACACATACATACCCAGATACACACATTCTGGCTGCAGAGTTTTAAAATTCTGTAATTCAAGTGGATCGCATCTGATCCACTTCACCTGCTCCCTACGCCCTAACCCTTCACATCTGATCCACTTCACCCGCTCCCTACGCCCTAACCCTTCACATCTGATCCACTTCACCCGCTCCCTACGCCCTAACCCTTCACATCTGATCCACTTCACCCGCTCCCTACGCCCTAACCCTTCACATCTGATCCACTTCACCCGCTCCCTACGCCCTAACCCTTCACATCTGATCCACTTCACCCGCACCCTACGCCCTAACCCTTCACATCTGATCCACTTCACCCGCTCCCTACGCCCTAACCCTTCACATCTGATCCACTTCACCCGCTCCCTACGCCCTAACCCTTCACATCTGATCCACTTCACCCGCTCCCTACGCCCTAACCCTTCACATCTGATCCACTTCACCCGCTCCCTACGCCCTAACCCTTCACATCTGATCCACTTCACCCGCTCCCTACGCCCTAACCCTTCACATCTGATCCACTTCACCCGCTCCCTACGCCCTAACCCTTCACATCTGATCCACTTCACCCGCTCCCTACGCCCTAACCCTTCACATCTGATCCACTTCACCCGCTCCCTACGCCCTAACCCTTCACATCTGATCCACTTCACCCGCTCCCTACGCCCTAACCCTTCACATCTGATCCACTTCACCAGCTCCCTACGCCCTAACCCTTCACATCTGATCCACTTCACCCGCTCCCTACGCCCTAACCCTTCACATCTGATCCACTTCACCCGCTCCCTACGCCCTAACCCTTCACATCTGATCCACTTCACCAGCTCCCTACGCCCTAACCCTTCACATCTGATCCACTTCACCCGCTCCCTACGCCCTAACCCTTCACATCTGATCCGCTTCACCCGCTCCCTACGCCCTAACCCTTCACATCTGATCCGCTTCACCCGCTCCCTACGCCCTAACCCTTCACATCTGATCCGCTTCACCCGCTCCCTACGCCCTAACCCTTCACATCTGATCCGCTTCACCCGCTCCCTACGCCCTAACCCTTCACATCTGATCCGCTTCACCCGCTCCCTACGCCCTAACCCTTCACATCTGATCCACTTCACCCGCTCCCTACGCCCTAACCCTTCACATCTGATCCACTTCACCAGCTCCCTACGCCCTAACCCTTCACATCTGATCCACTTCACCCGCTCCCTACGCCCTAACCCTTCACATCTGATCCACTTCACCCGCTCCCTACGCCCTAACCCTTCACATCTGATCCACTTCACCCGCTCCCTATGCCTGAAAGAGTGCTACTTCCGACAAAGGGCATTAGACTCAGGACTCGTCGCGCGACCCTTACCTCCTTGTGTGACCGGCCCCGCGGTGTCGGTGTCCGCGCCCGCGGGAGGTATGCACAGGTCGTTGTCATCCGGGAATCGAGCGCAGTCAAGCATGCCGGGCCACGGAAAACCAAAAGCGGCCATAACGGGGGCGCACGCGCTCCTGACTCCCTCGCAGAGCGAGCGGCACGGCTGGATCGGCTCGTCCAAATCCTCGAGGCACACGGGCGCGAAGAGCGAGCACAGGAACTTGCGCGTGTCGGTGTGGCAGCGCTTGTGCACAAGAGGTACCCAGGCGGCAGCCTGTTGCGCCGCCTCGCTCATAGTCTCGTGCCCGAGCAGATTGGGCAGACGCATGCGCGCGTATTCGATGCCGCGGCACAGGTACAGGGTCCGAGGAATCGGTCTGCAGCTGCTCCGGTGCGGAGAGAGTTCAGCATGGTCGAAGCCGTACATCCCGAGCGCAAAGTGCACGGCGCACGCGAGTACCGCGGGCAGAAGCGAGTGCATCGTGGCGCGTATAGCGGGTTAGAGATGTGAGGCTGCACGCGGGACAGAAAACTCCAATCAGGTGTCGGTTTCCTCTGAAGAGAAACTAAAACTGCACGTGAAGCGCTCACTTTGTGCGTGTGTGTGTGTTTGTGTGTGTGTGTGTGTGTGTGTGTGTGAAGAGGGGTGGAGAGCAAGACCCAAGCGCTAACCCTGGTCAGTTAATGTTCCTGTGCTCAAATGTAGAAAGAGCTACACCAAGCTTAGGCAAAGCAGTGCACATGAAACAAACAGAGCTTCCTCCCTATGCACTTAGGACTCAGTCTAATATGTGCTAAATTAATCCGTTAAGCCTCTTCTTTTGTTTATTTAGATGTTGTTAAACCCACGGTGTGTATGTATTTTCATTTACAGCTTTTGCTAACTGTGTATTTCATTGAGAATTAAGCCTTTACTCAGACAAATACTATGCATTAGCCTTTAAAAGGAAGCCAACACGCTGGATAAGTATCAGTGATTAAACCAGATGCCTCAGAGGATCAGACCAGTTCCTGATGCTGTATTGTATTGGCATTCAATTACATTGAAAATAACATACATTTACATCATACTGAATGCACAGCCAGCACCTTTGATCAGAAAGTTGGATTAGACCAAATGAGTATGTAGCATTAAATGAAGCTAGCCCCCTGGATACAGTTATATACATTGCCCTTGTTTCTAGGCATCACACAAAAACCTGGACATGAATTCAACACATTTGAAGTTCTATATACTAACATACATACCACAAAAAATAAGTCTACTCAGCCATTTACACTAATTCGTATTTACAGACTGCTAGGGCCACAGTATGAATTTCTACATAAATTTGTAGATTTAGTCAAGAACCTAGCTGTAGACAAAGCAGTAACTGTTGGAGACTTTAGTATTCATTTTGATAAACTACAAGACCGTCTGAGAACAGCTTTCTAGACGCTGCAGGGGTTTATCAGAACGTAATAGGACCCACTCATTATGGTGGACACACCCTTGATTTAATACTGATATTTGAATTCAAGTCTGAATCTATATCAGATAATCATCTAATTTCATTTAATTTCATCTAATTTAGTGACTTAGTCACTGTATGTGCACCACATCAAGCACACAATCATGTCAGCTACTGTACATAGTTTTATTGAAAATCTCCCAGAGTTCTCAACCCTGATTGGTTCACCATCTGACCCCAAGAACTTGATCAGGTGACTAAATGCTTAGAGTCAACGATTACACTCTACATGACGTCTTAGCTGTTGAAAGGCCCTGTATCTGTAGAGTCCCTACTGATTGTTTTGGTGCTCACTACATAAAGGTATTTTCAGGAACGCAAGATAGCTAATAAGTGATG
The DNA here is from genome assembly GCF_027358585.1 of Pangasianodon hypophthalmus. Classification (NCBI taxonomy): domain Eukaryota; kingdom Metazoa; phylum Chordata; class Actinopteri; order Siluriformes; family Pangasiidae; genus Pangasianodon; species Pangasianodon hypophthalmus. The sequence goes on along the minus strand of NC_069737.1, from coordinate 35,523 downwards.
CCTTTGCTTTGTAAGTAAAGTATTGCAATGGAGCAAATGGATTACTCAAGCGACAGAAATGACTCAACGGATGAGAATTTTTTGGAGTTACTGTTATACAGTGACACCCAATCATACATTTTTGGGCCACAAGAAAAAGCACCAGCAAGAAGAGCAACAGGACGCAGAGAGCAACTGTAGGGCTTTCAAAATTACACTAAGCCAAACAAGTTAGCAACAACACAAGTAGCTGCCGTGATATGAGCTAGCAATGTTACATGATTATTTACCTTTGTGTTAGCGACCTTATTAGCCATCTTACTAGTAGCTATTGCATGAAGACAAGCATTTGCTAGTGGAGATTAGCTAGTTCTTCTACCTCAGTTCGGCTCCTTTTTGTTCCAGGCATGGAGATTTTCTTTAGCATCTTCTTCGGAGGAAGACCCAGTAACTCTGCTTTCAAATCTCTTTTATAGTTGTTCAGTTTGAAGTGCTGGCTCCACAATTATAAATATCCATCATAGCTGCTTAGAGCTTGTAATCTGACCAAAGTATCTAGCAAGAATGTTACTCATGTTGTATTATTATTATTATTATTTTACCAATAAAATACATTTTGCTTGCATTTTTTAAAAAATCACTACAGTCCCACTATGGTTCCTTTTCAGGACATCACAGCACAAGACGCTGTGTTTTACTTCTGAGAATGGCACGTCTTAGGGAGACATCAGAGTGACGTGTCTCACTCAGAGATCTAGATTGGTCAATGACAGTAAGCATTCCCAATGCTTGAATTACGTATTGGCATACTGCATTCTGGGTATTGTAGTGTTTGGGTGAAAACAGGAAAACAACATAAAATCATGAATTCTGCTAAAACACAGACAGTGAGCGATACAGTCCTATCCAAAGTAATACTACATACCATGACAAATAATGTATTAATTTCTAGTGTTATGCTGGAATTTCCCTTAAATACAGTAGCAGAGTTAACTAGGAACAAGACCACCACAGAAGCACAAAAACCAACCGTTTGTAGTCGTGATAACTTTTTCACTTTTTGAGTGAATTTTTTCACAGAATTTTTTTTGTGTACTAGATCTCCTACCTATACATTTCCTCAAACAGATACTTGACCTTCTATGTCTCACCAATCATGGTTGTGTCTCCTTGCTTGTGTTGCTTGACCTCAGCACAGCGTTTGTTACCATTGATCATGATATTCTTCTAGACAAACTAGAAAATCTTCAAGGGAACAGCTCTCTCCTGTCTCAGTCTTATTTGACTGATTGTTATCAGTTTATAGATGTAAATGGTGACTTCTCTATGCATACAAAAGTAAAGTCTGGTTTTCCACAAGGTCCTGTTTTAGGCCCACTGCTCTTTTCTCTACATATGCTACCTCTGGGTAAGATTATTCTTAAACATGGTATTAGCTTCCACTGCTATGTTGAGGACACACAGCTATATGTTTTAGATGCAAGCTTAACAATGTTGAGGAATATGTAAAGGACATTAAACATTGGATGCTGAGTAACTTCCTCCTGCATAATTCTGACAGAAGACAGAAATAGTTCTAGTTGGTCCAGATGCAGCTAGAAGTAAGCTTTCTGCTTATATGGATAACCTTTCAGTTACATCATGTGCAGCAGTAAAAGACCTTGGTGTGATTATTGACTCCAGTCTCTCATTTGAAGCTCATTCAGATAATATTATTAGGACAGTCTTTTGGACTAGGCTGTAACGCCTTGAGGTCTGAATGTTTCAGTAGATGCATAAACAAGCCCCAGTTAGTCCAAAATGCAGCAGTCAGAGTCCTTACTAGAACCAGAATATTTGATCACACCACCCCTATTTTATCCACACTGCACTGGCCCTCAGTAAATGATTACAAAATGCAGTAAGGATTATAAAATGCTGTTAATGACCTATTAAGCATTGAATGGTCTTGCACTGCAGCACCTGAGTGAATGTTTTGTTCTCACTTGCAAAGCCTAATAATTGCACTTGGTAAAAACAGTTTACGCTTAATTGTCATTCATTGTACGGTGGATAACTTCACTAGACATAAAGCTAAACCTCTAATGAAAAAAAAAGTAAATAATTATAGCTTATACTGAAAATTCTTTTAACACACTTAACACTGCTTGACTCTATAATATACAGCTGTGGAACAGTAATGACTCAAAATCACACTGTCTGGTTTCACCAGGAAGAGGATGGGTTCTGTTTTGTGTCTGGTTCCTTTCATTTTTTGAACTCAATTTAAAAAAATAATAATTAAATTAATTAATTAAGTAATAATGTAGTTTACCATTTTAAAAAGGGGTCACATTGGAGTTATTGCTAATATGAACATTAACAGAAAAGAAAATATTTAGCTAAAATACAATGTCTGGCCTTTTTGCAGGCTTTGTAGGTAGATTTATTTATCTCAGGCTGTAGACTCCAAATTTCTGAGATCACAGAAAGGAAATTTTTTTTTTAAACATTTCATTGATGAAAAGAACATACTGAACATATTCAAAAACAATATCTAAAGCACTGTTTACTTAAATGGCAAATTGCAGTATTTGTTTTGAATAAATTCACTACTTTATTATTCTCTTTGTTAAGAAAAGCATTGTTGTGGACAGAGTTACTGGTTAAGTAACTTATAGAGCATGTTCACTGCTAACAACTAGCTCTATTATTGTATCAGTGGAATAATTTGACCTGCACTGTATTACATCCTTGACCTTCCTGTTGTGGCATAAAGGATGGACAGATGTTCTAGTCTTTATTTAGGGCCTGTGCATTTATCAGCTCATGACCCTTGTCACTTGTAACCAATAGAATAGTTGCCCATTTGAACCCAAGACTGCTGTGGGCTGTAAATATTGTCCTTGACTTCTGAGTGTAAATGTGTCCCACAGCCAGTTGCTCTAAGTATCCCAGTGTGCTCAGAGTGCTTAGGGGCTTTCACAGACCCTTCCCCTTGTGCCCAAGCCCTGTCTATAAAACCTAAACCCCCTAAACCCCCTGTGTGACCTGCAGGGACAGTGCCTAGAAGAGATCAGCTAGTCACATCCTCATATCCAGTACTATGTTGCTAATCTAAACTTTTACAGCCAATTAATCAAGCTTAGAAAGTAAAATATCAAGGGATAAATGTCAGGACAATTGGAAAGTGCTTAATCTTTAAAAATGTTTTTTCATGGTACTGAAACTCTACACAACCTCTTTGTCTATGCAACCAAACATCTCATCAATGTTTTTAATGTATAGATTCAGCAAAACAGAGAATTCCTTGGTTTTCAGTTGACAGGCCCAGACACCCCCACCCTGACACACATCTGAAAATCATAGACTCAGTGCTGCACATGGTTTTGATATGTTCTGATGTGAACAGCAGTCTGGAGGAAAGTTCCACTGTTTGAAGCTCTGCTCCATGTGAACATAAATACAGATTTAAAGAGTGAGGCCTCGATCTTTATGACTGCGCATACTGTACACAAATTTAAAGGTTAAAATGAAACGTGTGGAATTAAGTGCATTCACTGAGTCACATAAATCAAATGTGCTCCATCATTATTATACAAATGTTTCTTACATGTGTTTGTATAATATTTTTTTGGCAATTTTTTTTTTTTTTCGCAATTTGGACACAATGGCTGCTAAGAACAGGTTGACGTACAGAGTAATTTAGAGAGTAAATGCACAGATTAAGCACAGGTTTTTCTGGATTAAAAAGCTTTGATTTATAAGAGTAACTGTAATATTAACTCTCTTTAGTGATGTGAAATTTAGGATAATTGTCTTTGCCTTTATTTGGAAAAAATTCTGTAAAGTATAAAATGTTCTTGTCTCAGTATGAATTCCCCGACATAAAACACTGTCTAAGTATGATTTATTATTTTCAACTGCAGTTTTCATAACTTACAACATTATGTTTAAACTATTTAGTAAAGAGGTTTCATTATATCCTCATTAATTCTAGTCATAGACATTTTGTTTATACTTTAAAAACACACATTGTATTTTATTTTGCACACACACACACACACACACACACACACACATTCCTGATATCAGCGGACTTTGGTTTCAGCAGAACTAAAAGCAAAAAAAAAAAAAAACACTTTTGGCCATTAATTACAATTGACTTTTTTAAACTTGGTGCTAGTTTCGTTACAGTTGTTGTATTTATGGAATTTGTTCTGCTGTGACTTATATAACAGATGACCATAATTTATCTGAAGCTCTACAGGAGTGCTGAGAGACAGTAAACAGGGAACTGGCCCTACCGTAATGTCTGGAGTCTGTCATTTATCTGCATTTAATCCATCAAACTGAATTGGGTGAAATTTACCACAGATGTTTTTTTTGTCCTCTCTTTTTTATTTTGATCTTGGGCAGTCCTGTTACTTAACCCTTCCTATTCTGTCTGCCCTTCACTGACCCTCTGATGGAAAAACTTTCATTCCCACTGCTGTGTGCCATGGCTGAGCTTGTGGTTTTAATATATAAATGAATGCTGATGGCATCAGTATGATCAGAACCAGGATTTGAGAAAACCAATGGCGTATTTGTAAGATTGGATTGCTCAGACCTATTTTCTAAACATTTTCACACACAAATAGTGGCTTAATTTTGTGTACTGAAGGACCAGTTCACAGGAATCAAGTTTGATAACAAAAGCTTTAGTCTGGAACCCACAGTTCCCCACTGGTTCTGTTATCTTTAGAACATATTAAACATAAGGAATTACCTAAAAAATAACTTGTCATAAGAAATCATTTAAATCAAATATCATTTCAATCAAGAAAAAAAATGTTTATAAAAATCTTTAAAAATCATCGTTTAAGCATTCAACACCATCTTTGTCCAGCTGTTCAGAAAACAAAAGTGAAATGAGCTGTAGTTCATATTAAACAAATTCACAAAAATCCAATTATTGATTCCAGTAATACACACAAACTCACACACACACACACACACACATATATATATATATATGTATTATATATATTATATATATATATAATAGCAGCAACAAACATTGCCAGATGTTGCTCTGTGTTAGTCATTCCTGCTGGTTCCTGAAAATGATCACTAAATATTTTACACAGCCACATCTGTCTGTGGTTAAAAGCTTCGTTTCCCAATTAAACATATGAGTGACACATTGAACCCTATAAAGTTTCGTACCTGAAAAATCCACTTCATTCACATGAATTCTCTAAAGCTCTATTGTGCAACAACTTATTGTTCATTTTTAAATTGTGCATTTACGAGGGTTACATGTTGGAATTTCCTTTCCTTTAACAAATTGCCAGACAAGAGATCTGGTCAGATTTTTAATCTATTAAAGCTTCATTTCCTCTGCAGTTTTCTTCACACACATGTGAAGACATGTCTTAATATACTTTTAGACAAACATGATTGTAATTAATGCAATGGATGAAGCATGGTTTATTTCATAAGAGTTAGTTAGTATTGTATACAGTTTATTTCTATTGAACTATACGCACAGAGTCATAGTTAATTTAACACTTTCCAAACACACGTTTTTTTTCCACTGTATAATTCCATCCATTGAAAATGACCCACTGAAAAACCGTGATTGTTCAAGCATATATTGTTGTTTATATGACTGCTAGATCCTTTGTCTGCTGGTTTGATTGCAATATCTTGATTTTTAAACAGTTACCCAAGGGCCCTCTGTTCTCTTGGTGACAAATTGTCTGGCATCTTTCTATTTCACAAATGGTAAATAAATATTATTAGTAATTAAAAGAATAAGTAATTATTATTCTCTGTTAATCTGTTCAATCAATAGATTATCTGACTACCTCTAAGGGTAGTTCCTAACTAGACTTGGGCATAAAAGGAATGTGTTCTCTCATTTGTTTGTTGTAAAATTAACAACTTTAATGAACAACTTTTTTCTTTCCTTTTTTTTGTACCGTGCTACCACTACTGCCACACTGCAATTTCCCCAAGATCAATAAAGTTTCTATCTATCTAGCTATCTATTATAGGCATGGACATCCCTCCTAAGTTTCCTAATGTTGCCCCTCTGCAGTACCAGAGTAGAGGTCCTGTTTAGTGGCCCCTCCTGTGGGCCTGAAAAATAAAATACTTTTGTATTGGCACTTCAACAAATTCAGATTTTGTCAACATTTCCAGAGCTATCTCAATTGTCTAGACCCCTGATGTCCACCTTAAACAGGGTAATTCCACATATATATATTTATTAAGATCATAATATTTTCCTGTTAATAAAATAAATGGTAAATAAGATAAATTAATTTATAAACTACACAGAATAAGCAAGAAAACATAATGAATAATAGCAAAGAACATAAAATAAGCAAATTAAAAACAGAATTGAAACAGTGTAAATCAGAATAGGGAAAGTACCTTAAAAGCAAGTCAAATGTTAACCATAAAGGAATGCTTTCCTATAAGAGTACATTTTTAGATTTTTTTTAAAAATGGGGAATGCATCTTTTGCTCCTTTTCATAGATCCTATAATTGCTTTTTGTTCTCTCCACATGTTGCCTCTATTGTTTATTTCCACTGACAAAATAACCTTTGTATATTGGGAATGGAGACACTTTCTTCTAGACTTTTGCAACTTTTCAATTTAATTAAATTTTATTTGTATGGCGCTTTTAACAATTGACATTGTCGCAAAGCAGCTTTACAGAAATATATAAATTCCAGATATAAATTTAAAATTTCATAAATTTATCCCTACTGAGTGAGCCAGAGGAGACGGTGGTGAGGAAAAAGTCCTTGAGATGATATGAGGAAGAAACCTTGAGAGGAACCAGGCTCTAAAGGGAACCCTTCCTCACTGGGTGATAACGGATAGTGCGATTATAAATCACTCTCTCTATAACTGTGTACTACATGGACAAATAGTGCAGTTGTGTAACCAGAACTTAGGAGCTTAATTTAGGGTTAGGGTTAACACAACGTATGGTTAGAGATGTCTGTAGAATAGTTGCTAAAATATATTATAAAATATATAAAATATGTATTTTTCTATTTTGCAGCATGACACGATAGACCAAGAGATTTCATGAACAGTTAGTTTTATGTTTGTAGGCCAGTGGTTTGGTAGACATTTTCTAAGGAATTACAACATTTAAGAGAGAATGAATAATATGGGGAAAAAATGTAGTTATTAAAAATACAATAATTTTGTATGGGCATATTCCCATTAGGGCACTGGCAATGTCTTTTTTTTAATGAAAGGAGGCTGAGAAAGGGACTAGATTCCTAAAAACAAAATTAAAAGCGTGATGGCCACTCACGGGGCTCCCATGGCAGGTGGTATAAAACCTGGTCTCTGGATCACATGGCCCCAGGTTCAAGACCTGCAAAATACACTAAAAGCCAAAATACACAAACCATTAAACCAAGCAGAGGTAAAACTGATGGATCAAAACTCCAGAAACAAAAAGGGAAAAAAATAACCAAAAACAGCATTAACCATGATAAATGTAATAAGGGTAAAATGAACAAAATAACATCTAAGGTCAAGTTTTTTAAAAGCTTTATAAGTATCAAAAAAGATCAATAAATAAAGAGATCTACACTCCTTTCTGTTATAACAAGTTTGCCCTTGGATCTGGGGTTGGAAGCTGTGTTGTTTTATTTCATCACATCATTGAGGAGGTTTAGCAATTTAGATGAGTTGTTGTCTGGTTGGAGGTTAAGGTTAAATGTTAGGAATTTGGTTTTAGGGTACAGGGTTCAGGTTCAAAGGTTAGTATTAAGGTGAGGGTATAATTAGGAATTTGAGTTCAGGTTAAGGTTTAGGTTAGTGTTGGGTAAAGGTTAGGGGTTAGGGTTAGAGGGTCACCTCTCACTTGGCGTTCCAATATTTCATGTTTTACAACTTAAGCACTGAATCTCTGTTAAAAATAATAAACTTGATTCTGCTCAATTGGAAACATGCTTCCCACCCTTCTTTTAAACAGTGCACTAGATATATGCTACAAAGTCTGGTAAAAAAAAAAAGACTGAATCTGCAGGGTTCTGGCTCTGGGTTCTCTGTTATGTGGCAGTCTTTCATAAGTTATTTTCAAAATCAGTTATAGCTGAAGTGAGTTTAATTGATGCTGATACTTGATTTTATTCATAATTTTCTTGTATTTTATTATATTTTTTTGATATGTACACAGTATTTTATGTTTGCTCCTTCTGGGTGTTTATTTTTCCTTCTGTTTGTACACATGTTGTGTTGTCTTTTTTGTTAGTATGTGAGTATGTATGTTGTTGATGGTTGCATAAATACAAAAAAAAGGCAAAAAAAAAGCTCTAATTTTATCTGCCTATTTTCTGCAACCAGTTGTTTTTCATTTCATGATGTTCTGTTAGGTGTGCTATGTTCATTCTCCTGGATTTTGGATTCTATGACAGCCCTGTTATTCTGGTCATGTTAAACATATAGGTAAACAAAGATCCTGAAATGTGTGTGTGGTGGCAGGGGGTGTGGTTGAGTGCTGTTTGTAAATGGAGGGCAGAGTCTGGGAGAAGGAGTGAGTAATTCCAGGAATGAGCATTCACCTGTGGATAATTAACGTGGTAATTTTTTGCTTGGTGTGTGTTGCACGAGAGAAAGGAGAGAGTGTGTGTGGAATGAGCTGAGCTGGGAGGAAGCAGAAACGTGTGCGTGTGTTTATGTTTTTTTGTTATTTCCCAAAGGAGGTGCTGAACACTGCTCCTGGTGAGAACACAGGGTGAGAAAGATAAAGGTCAAGTCATGCTCTCCAAAGCCTGCCTCCCGCGTTCTCATTCCTCGACACACTTACGCAGGGTGCTTCTTATCTGTTGTAGCTGTGGCAACATGTTTGTCTGTGTGTGTGTGACAATTTGATGTAACCACAATATGTCACCCTTAAATCTATGTTTTGTGTGAAAAGGCCAATATTTAATATATAAATATATATTATATTAATGTTTATATATTTTAATATTTATGTATTAATATATAATATATAAATATGACGTTGTTAATTAATTAATAAATAATATCCCCCCCTTAAAGTCCATGAAAAGGTTAAAGTCTATGAACAGGGGTGTAACGATACATTGTATATTATATGGTTAAACGACCACTTTATTATAGTTAAAAAGAGCTCTTTAGTAGCTTTTAAACAACACCAGAAGCAGCAGAAACCAGGGATTTTGGCCGACATCTGAGCTCTGTTTCTGCTATGAGCTCAATATGTTTCAGTCGATCATTTTGAAGGTCTCCGGGTCAGTTTTCTCAAGCAAAATTTTTTGGCAGAATTTTTTTTGTTATTGTGAAACTGTATTACATTTTGTTTACAACATTAAACCTCTGTAGCAATTTTTTTTATTTATTTAGTTTTATACAGACATTATTTTGCATCCTTTAAGATTCAGAAATAAAAAGATTTTCAGTCAAAAATTTTCATTATTCAAATTTTGTTCAAAATATTCTGAGAATAGATTCGAAATTGTGAAGCCAGTATTGTGAATTGAATTGTGACCGGAGTGTATAGTTACACCCATAGAGGAGACGCATCTCAGAGACATTGCTTATATAACTCTCACTCAGTTTATCCTTCAAACTGTGGGAATATTTTCTTTACAAGAGAGTGCATCGAATTAACAAAAATATTTGCATTATTTAATTAATATAACAAATCAAAATAGCAGATTGAAAGTGTGATAAAATAGCCTACAACTACATCTTTTTGAAGCTTTTCTCCATGTTTATTGAAAAGGCAATCAAATGGTTATACAGTTTACCTTTAAACAACAGATTTATTTATTACCTCAAGCAGTTAACATGGTTTGATTTATTGATCAGCAGCAGATTTAATCAAACTGTCATCAGGTGTGGAATCTATTCACACTTGGGGCTGCATGCTAAGTAACATGACTGGTTCAGCCCTGTCACTTTCTGTTACTTTCTGTATTTTGTGATGCAGGGGAAATGGTTATTATGGGTATTCATTTCAATTCAATTTTATTTGTATAGCACTTTTAACAGTGGACACTGTCACAAAGCAGCGTTACAGCAATAATTAAATTAAATATGTGAATTTATCCCTAATGAGCGAGCCAGAGGTGACAGTGGTGAGGAAAAACTCCCTGAGACAATATGAGGAAGAAACTTTGAGAGGAACCAGACTCAAAAGGGAACCCATCCTCATCTGGGTGCAACGGATAGTGCGATTATAAATAAATCCGTTCTATAACTGTGTACTGATTAAAGCCACCACAGCAATTGCAGTCCCAAGCCATCACAGTACAGCTCCCCATATGAGATCCCCAAGCCATCTCCACAGCCCCCAAGTGGCACCATCCCCAGCAATCCCAACGATCTTCAGGCCGTCCATATGGGGCCACCCCCAGCAGCAGCGAGCGATCTCCAACCAATGAGAACTCCAACCAGAAGTAGGGCATCAGGATGGATCAGGCAAGTTCGGAGAGCAGAAGGGGTCAGGATCACTGGCATCTCAGAAGTAGCATGTGTAGCTTGAGGGAGAGGGAGAGAGAGGGAGAGATTGTTAGGAAAGCTTTTGTCCTGTAATGGTTATGGACAATGTACTTTGCATGCATAGTGCAAGCAGGGACTCCCACATGACTAGCTATGACAGTATAACTAAAAGGGAGAGCCAGAAGCTAACACAGACATGAGGGAGTCCTGGGACATAAAGCTCCAGCCACTCCACCGTCGACAAACCTGAGTGAACGTGTGAGAGTGGGGGGGCGACAGCATCCAAACATCCCAGTTCACCACAACACTCTATGCCTGTGAAACCCTCCAGACCTGCTCCTGTACCTCAGAACAAACTATTCACAAAAGGTTTGACTAAACAAATATGTTTAGTCAAACATATTAAACACTATAACACTGAGACTGTGTCTGAGCCCCGAACACTAAGTGGAAGGCTGTTCCATAACTGTGGGGCTTTGTAAGAGAAAGCTCTACCCCCAGCTGTAGCCTGCATTATTCGAGGTACCAACAAATAGCCTGTACCTTTTGATCTGAGTAGACATGAAGGATCATAAAAGACCAAAATTTCACTCAGGTACTGTGGCGTGAGACCATTCAGTGCTTTATAGGTCAATAGTAGTATTTTATAATCAATGTGAAATTTGATTGGGAGCCAATGCAGTGTGGATAAGATAGGGGTGATGTGGTCATATCTTCTGGTTCTAGTAAGGACTCTCGCTGCTGTATTCTGGACTAACTGGAGCTTGTTTATGCTCCTACTGGAACATCCAGACAGTAAGGCATTACAATAATCCAACCTAGAGGTAACAAAAGCATGAACTAGTTTTTCTGCATTGTGTAGTGACAATATATTTCTTATTTTAGCAATATTTCTGAGATGAAAGAAAGCTATCCTAATAATATTTTCTACATTAGCTTAAATGCAAGACTGGAGTCAATAATCACTCCAAGGTCTTTTACCACAGAATTATGTAAAAAAAAAAAAAAAAAAACTAAAAAAAAAACTTTATTTAGCTGGTGTCTGTCATCTGGCTTTGCTGAAACATACACCTATGTGTCATCAGCATAACATTGGAAGCTAATACCATGTTTATGAATAATTCTGCCCAGACATAGCGTATATATAATGAAAAGAGCAGTGGGCCTAAAACAGAGCCTTGCAGAACACCAAACTTTACCTTAGTATGTGTAGAGAAGTCACCATTTATATCTACAAACTGATAAAGATCAGTCAAATAAGACCTGAGCCAGGAGAGTGCCATTCCCTTAATGCCTATAACATTTTCTAGTCTATCAAGGGTTATCAAAATGAATATTAACAACAATTAATGCTTTGTCTGAAGAAACAACCAGGTTTGAGATGAAATCCGCAAATTCACACAGGAATTCAGAATATGGCCCTGGGGGTCTGTAAATAATAATTACTGGAATCACCTGGGTAGACTTATTTTTTTGTGGCTACGTATGTTATGTTGCTATAAAAAACTTCATATGCATTGAATTTTTGACTAGGTTTTTGTGTGATACCTAGATTACCACTTTAAATAAAGGCAACGCCTCCTCCTTTGCAAGTTAGATGGGGCTGATGTATGCAACTGTATCTGAGGACTAGTTTCATTTAATGCTACATACTCATTTGATTTAATCCATGTTTCTGTTAAACACAGTACATCAAACTCCTGATCAGTAATAGTTTCATTAACAATAAGCGCTTTAGATGTAAGAGATCTAATATTTAACAGTCCTAGCTTCAGATGAGTGATGTTGGCTCTGCAGGCAGTATGATCTAATTTTATGTTAATTAGGTTGCTAAAACAAACTTTCTGAGTATTTCTACATTTTTGTTTAGCTTAGGGAACAGACACAGTCTCAATATGTTGGAACCTGAGTGATGACAGCTAGCAGACGGTCGGTTTAGCCTACTTACCTGCTCCCTGACCTTGTCTCTGGATTGTCACCGATTAACTAGGCCTGTTCTGAGACTATGTGCTATGCTACAAGAAATGAGAGCAGCACCTTCCCGAGTGGGATGGACACCATCCCGCCCTAACAGGCCAGCCTTGCCCTCAAAACTACTCCAATTATCTATAAAGACCAAATGGTTTTCAGAGCACCACCTGGACATCCAGCAGTTCAGCGATCATAACCTGCTGTAAGCTACATCACCACACTGCATTGGGCTAGAGCATATTACTGCATCGGACATCACCTTTGATAATTTACACACCTCTACAATGTTACTTTTAGTAACCTTAGACTGACGAAGCTGTGAGTGAGCCTTAGCGTTAGCTTTGGCTTTGCGATTATGCCGCTGAGTTGTCACCCATTCGCCCCACTGTGAGGGCTCTAATGCCAGAGTTGGGGGATTGCTAACTCCGCCTAAGGCATCCAGACTTTCCCCTACAGAAACTACGCTGCTCTCACTCTCACTAACCCTCTCTAGAGTCTGGATGCGCACCTCTAATGCTGCAATCTTCTCTGTCAGAGAGCTAACTAACATACACTTAGCACAAATAAAGCTATTCTAATGACGGAGGAAGAATGACTAAACATCCTGCGCTCAACACACTGAACAAGCTGAATGTTTGACATGTTATTTAACGTACCTTAGTCGAAGATTAGTTGATATTTTAGATGGCATGGATCCAGCGTGGATGGCCTCCACTCGCTGATTCGGTCCTGAGTGTGGACCCAAGCATTTGGACCATGTATGAAAACACCTAAAGAGACTTTGTAACAAGCACAATAACGCACATTACAGTGAAGCTCCTCATCCACACCACTAGATGGCAGTTAAAGCTGCACAACATCTAATTGCTGCAGGAAAGCTAAAAATGTGGCTAGAGCAGGACAACAAACTATTATTAAATATTTCTGCTAATGTAAAAGCTTTATTGAAGATCTTGGTGCTTATATCTCAATGTAAGTGCTTTGATTTGGCTAATTATTTGCAATACTGGGGTGAAGTGGTTCATGTTGCAGTGGTTTTGTGATCAAACCACTAGTACTCTATTTGTTTTACAGAGAGGTTTCTTGCCATCTTACTTGCTTTTGTTTTATTTTTCTTATGTATTGTGTAATATTGTATTATAATTTGTGCATCACATCACAGATTCTATAAGAAACTACAAAGAAATGACATGCTTGCATATGATGGATAAGATCACTACATCACCACATGTAAGGATTATCATTGTCTGTTTCCCAGTGCATTGCTGAAGGATGTCTGACCCCTGCAAACCATGTGCACTGTGGGAATGAAACACACTAGCATTTGGTGAGAGATATCCTCAACTGACTTTCAGAGACAATTCTAAACTTTTATGGAACATGGGTATGAACTGAACAGAGGTACTGGGAATGCAGTTTATGTGTGTATATGTATATTGCGTATCAGTGATTTATGAGCACAGTTTTGTGGGTGTATGTATAAAGGTTGTACTAAAACAGAAAATGTATTACATACATTCATTTTCATGATTGAATAATCACTGCAATTATGAATTATTCAGCAGTTATTGATTATTATGGATTATGCAGCACTGCATATTCTGTAAAAATATTTACATTTCAGATATGTTATGTTAAAACCTTGAGAGAAATTCAGCTAAGACTCAGAACAATTAGGCATGCTAAAAGACTGTGTCAACTGTGATCACAGTCTTATTGTCTCAGCAACAAACTCTGAACAAAACACCTACATGTAAATGAATCATCTGAGTAAACACTCTCAAAGTCATTAATAAAGTCTCATTAGTGTACATTCAGCCAAGTCTCAAAGTGACACCTGTAAAACCATGGACAATCACAAAGACAATGTGTGCACATACAAATGAAACTAATAAAAATCAGAATTAAATGACTTGCTCCAAGTAGAACACAAACACCCAGCCATGTTCACTGCAAATATCTTGTTTACAACTCAGAAAAAATGTCAGGTGCATTATTTTGATCAACGTGGATCTGGAGTCTATCCCAGGAACCTTGGGTGTCAGGCAGGAATACACTGTGAGTATGACTCCAGTCCATTGCTGACAATGAACTATGGACCTTTTTTACACTTCCGTGTTTATGTATGTGGAAATGTAAGTAGTAGCATTTTGTAGCAATATTCAGTCTCAGTTTTTCACAATTCCTCATATTTAATGTTTGATTAAATGATTGTTCTTTCCATTTTAAAACAATCAAGTAGAGACAGATTTATTTTGGTTTTAAAGTTACTATATCATAATTCCAGTGGGTTAAAAAGTTTTTATAATGATATAATTTATAAATTTATATAATGACTTGTGGATGCTCCTACTTGGCCAACTGACATAATTATAAGTTAAGAATTAATTGGAAGTTCGTCTGTGGTTGTATTTACAGACAGTGCTTTTTTGCCCTTTTTTGCCATGGGAAAATACAAGCAAATCAGCCAGAATTCTCAGAAAAAAAATTGTGGACCACAAGTCCAGTTCCTCCTTAGGAGCAATTAAAAAAAAAAAAACTGAAGGTACTACAAGTTTTTCTATAAATAACTGTATGTATAAAACTTTGGTCCACGCACGCACTGCATCATTCAGGAAGGAGGCACAAATTAACTCCCAGGGATGAAAGAACTTTTGTTGGAAAGGTTAAACTGAACCGCAAGACAAGAAAGGAACTGGTGGAGTAGTTGGAGGCATCAGGTAGGAAAGTATGTACATGCACCATTAACAGAATCAGATTGTCAGGCAAGGTGGAAACCCAAACTCCAAGATTGGCATAACAAAGCAGGACTAAAGTTTGCAAAGTATCATGTGAAAGTTTGTGGAAAGCTTAAAAATTTTTAAAGTTTGCTATAGTAAATAAAGGCTGAAATAAAGGTTAAAATAAATAATAAAGCTATTATTTTTAAATTATTTTTCATGGGAATGAAGTAGATGCCAAAACTGGCTTAAGACAGGAAATATATAATAACATGAAATGTGTGTAGTTGTCAAAAATTGAGTATGAATGTCATTTTTTTTTTAAAAATAGGACTGTGTGGAGTTGGTTCTAGGGTTAAGGTTAGGGTTAAGTTTAGGGTTATGGAGTTAGGGTCAGGGTCAGAGTTGCGGTTAGGTTTTTGAATATATGACCCCCCATCACAGTTCGAAATCTGCGTGGATGTATAGGGAGCCAAGGAAAGTACAGGGTTAGGGTTAGGGGGTTAGGGTTGGGTATTGGTGACAGTACAGTGATTCCCCCACCACAATAATCTATTGTGTGGTTGAATAGGCAACTAAGGAAAATGCACGGGTCAGCGGTTGTTAAGCACTGCCATTGTTCCTGTAGCAAACCTAGGATTAGAATTAGGGTAATGGTCAAGATCATGCTCAGTGTCAGGGTTACATTAGAATTACGGTTAGGGTCAGGGTTAGGGTTTTGAATTTACAATGACCCCCCCATCACAGTCCGAAAAATGCGTGGTTGTATAGTGAGCCAAGGAAAGTGCACGGGTCAGCACCTGTTAAGCACTGCTATAGCACTGGTGGATACTGTGTCTTGGCATTTGCCACTGTTGGGCTTTGGTTGGATTTTCTTTTCAACATTGATTCTTTTCAACATTGATTAGTTTAGGGTGCTATGAGAGTGAGCGGTAGTTTAGAGAGCAGAGTGAGGGCGAGCCAACAGACTCAGCAGGTCAACCCCCTATGCCTGTATGGGCATATGTCTGCTCACCTACCCATCCTTCCTACCATCATTTGATGAATCTAAAGCTGGGCAGGTGTGAGAAAAAGGAGTGGTAAGTGTTAGGGTGAGGTGTTAGGTTTAGGGCTGAGATTCAAGGTTTAGGGTCAGGTGGCTTAAGGTGGGGGTTAGGGTCAGGTGTTAGGATTAGGGTTAGGGTTAGGGTTAAGATTAGGTTAGGGTTTAGGGTTTAGGGTTTAGGGTTTAGGGTTAGGGTTTAGGGGTTAGGGTTAGGGTCAGGGTCAGGGTCAGGGTTAGGGTTAGGTTAGGGAAAGATCAAGTCCTCATGTGTTGAGTGTATGCTCTTTGGTGCACAGGCTCACTTTATTCTATTCTGGAATTAAAAAGAACAAGGCCAGACCTGTTTTCTTAAACTGTAAGTTCAAATACCAAAAAAATATATTAATAATAATTTGGATCCCTGGGTAAGGGTGATCCTAAAACAGTGCAAATTTAAAATCCTAAAGTGGTAAATGAGTAAAATAAAAAATATATAAAAAAAAAATATAAAAAAATATATATAAATATATAAAATAAAAAGAAAAAATGTGTTTTAAAATATGGTTAAGAAAATAAAATCAATAAAGTTAAAATGAGAGAGCTGAATAATAATACCCACTAAGTTCAGAAGGAACAGTTAACTGGAAAGGGACTAGGAGTCCCCATAAAGAAAGTAAAAATAATAAAAATGGGTAAAAAGGAAAGACTAAGTACACATAGCATATATTTTTTCAAAAAAAGGGGGGAGGACAACATTATTTAAATAAACAAGGAACCTAAGGGACCGGATAGGGCGTGCAGTTTTTCCCAAGTCAGATCCACACCCTATATCCGGCTGAGTAATCAAAGCACAGGATCCCGGGTGAAAGCTTTATTCCATGTATGCACACTCATGTGTCCACCTACAGCTCCCATTTACCTGTTTATGTACAAATCTCATGGGACAGATTTGGGAGTTAAGTTTATATCCTTGGAGCCAGGGTACCCACTCCAGTAGAAGAGCAGGGAAACGAAAGAGGGTCAAGATAGGGAAGGGGGAAGATTAGGGTTAGGGTAGGAATAAGGCTTGGGGTTAGGGTAGGGGGTTAGCAGTTAGGTTTAGGTGTTAGAATTGGGGTTCAGGATGGGAGATAGAGGTTCGGGTAGGGAGGGGGAACGGAAAAAGTTAGAATTGGGGTTAAAGTGAAGATCATGGTTAGGGTTAGGATTAGGGTTCAGGGTGGGAGGTAGAGGTTAGGGTTAGGGTTGGGTTTAGGGCTAAGTAGGGTTATGGGGTTGGGTTAGGGTTGGGGTTAGGGTTAGGGTCAGGGTAGGAGATTGAGGTTAGGGTTAGGGGTTAGAGTTAGGGTTAGGGTAGGGGTTGGGGTTAGGGTTAGGGTTAGAGGTTTGATAGGGTCTGTAGAGGTTTGATAGGGTCTGTAGAGATTTGATAGGGTGTGTAGAGGTTTGATAGGGTGTGTAGATGTTTGTATAGGTTTGATAGGGTCTGTCGAGGTTTGATATTGTCTGTAGAGGTTTGATAGGGTCTGTAGAGGTTTGCTAGGGTCTGTAGAGGTTTGATAGGGTGTGTAGATGTTTGTATAGGTTTGATAGGATGTGTAGAGGTTTGATAGGGTGTGTAGAGGTTTGATAGGGTATGTAGAAGTTTGATATGGTCTGTAGAATTTTGTAGAGGTTTTATAGGGTCTGTAGAGGTCTGTACAGGTTTGATAGGGTCTGTAGAGTTTGTAGAAGTTTGATAGTGTCTGTAGAGGTTTGCTAGGGCCTGTAGAGGTTTGTTAGAGGTTTTATAGGGTCTGTAGAGGTTTGATAGGGTCTGTAGAGTATTGATAGGGTCTGTAGAGGTTTGGAGAGGTTCGATAGGGTCTGTAAAGGTTTGTAGAAGTTTAATAGTGTCTGTAGAGGCTTGTAGAGGTTTGATAGGGTCTCTAGAGGTTTGATAGGGTGTGTAGAGGTTTGTAGAGGTTTGATAGGGTCTGTAGAGGTTTGATAGGGTCTGTAGAGGTTTGTAGAGGTTTGATAGGGTCTGTAGAGGTTTGAGAGGGTCTGTAGAGGTTTGATAGGGTCTCTAGAGATTTGTAGAGATTTCATAGGGTCTTTAGAGGCTTGTAGAGGTTTGATAGGGTCTGTAGAGGATTGCTAGGGTCTGTAGAGGTTTGTAGAGGTTTGAGAGGGTCTGTAGAGGATTGCTAGGGTCTGTAGAGGTTTGTAGAGGTTTGATAGGGTGTGTAGACGTTTGATAGGTTCTGGAGAGTTTTGATAGGGTCTGGAGAGGTTTGTAGAGGGTTGCTAGGGTCTGTAGAGGTTTGATAGGGTCTGTAAAGGTTTGTAGAGGTTTGATAGTGTCTTTAGAGGCTTGTAGAGGTTTGATAGGGTCTGTAGAGGTTTGATAGGGTCTGTAGAGGTTTGTAGAAGTTTGATAGGCTCTGTAGTGGTTTGATAGGGTCTGTAGAGGTTTGTAGAAGTTTGATAGGGTCTGTAGAGGTTTGATAGGGTCTCTAGAGTTTTGTAGAGGTTTGATAGGATCTGTAGAGGTTTTTAGAGGTTTAATAGTGTCTTTAGAGGCTTGTAGAGGTTTGATAGGGTCTGTAGAGGATTGCTACGGTCTGTAGAGGTTTGAGAGGGTCTGTAGAGGTTTGAGAAGGTCTGTCGAGGTTTGTAGAGATTTCATAGGGTCTTTAGAGGCTTGTAGAGGTTTGATAGGGTCTGTAGAGGATTGCTAGGGTCTGTAGAGGTTTGTAGAGGTTTGATAGGGTGTGTAGACGTTTGATAGGGTCTGTAGAGTTTTGATAGGGTCTGTAGAGGTTTGTAGAGGTTTGAAAGGGTCCGTAAAGGTTTGTAGAAGTTTAATAGTGTCTGTAGAGGCTTGTAGAGGTTTGATATGGTCTGTAGAGTTTTGATAGGGTCTGTAGAGGTTTGTAGAGGTTTGTAGAGGTTTGAATGGGCCTGTAGAGGTTTGATAGGGCCTGTAGAGGTTTGATAGGGCCTGTAGAGGTTTGAGAGGGTCTGTAGAGGTTTGTAGAGATTTCATAGGGTCTTTAGAGGCTTGTAGAGGTTTGATAGGGTCTGTAGAGGATTGCTAGGGTCTGTAGAGGTTTGTAGAGGTTTGATAGGGTGTGTAGACGTTTGATAGGGTCTGTAGAGTTTTGATAGGGTCTGGAGAGGTTTGTAGAGGGTTGCTAGGGTCTGTAGAGGTTTGATAGGGTCTGTAGATGTTTGATAGTGTCTGTAGAGGTTTCTAGAGGTTTGATAGGGTCTGTAGAGGTTTGTAGAAGTTTGATAGGGTCTGTAGAGGTTTGATAGGGTCTGTAGAGGATTGATAGGGTGTGTACAGGTCTGTAGAGGTTTGATAGGGTCTGTAAAGGTTTGTAGAAGTTTAATAGTGTCTTTAGAGGCTTGTAGAGGTTTGATAGGGTCTGTAATGGTTTGATAGGGTCTGTAGAGGTTTGTAGAAGTTTGATAGGGTCTGTAGAGGTTTGATAGGGTCTGTAGAGGTTTGTAGAAGTTTGATAGGCTCTGTAGAGGTTTGATAGGGTCTCTAAAGGTTTGTAGAGGTTTGATAGGATCTGTAGAGGTTTTTAGAGGTTTAATAGTGTCTTTAGAGGCTTGTAGAGGTTTGATAGGGTCTGTAGAGGATTGCTACGGACTGTAGAGGTTTGTAGACGTTTGATAGGGTTTGTAGAGTTTTGATAGGGTCTGGAGAGGTTTGTAGAGGTTTGTAGAGGTTTGAATGGGCCTGTAGAGGTTTGTAGAGGTTTGATAGGGTCTGTAAAGGTTTGTAGAAGTTTAATAGTGTCTGTAGAGGCTTGTAGAGGTTTGATAGGGTGTGTAGAGGTTTGCTAGGGCCTGTAGAGGATTGTAGAGGTTTGGTAGGGTCTGTAGAAGTTTGATAGGGTCTGTAGAGTTTTGCTAGGGTCTGTAGAGGTTTGTAGAGGTTTGGTAGGGTCTGTAGAGTTTTGATAGGGTCTGTAGAGGTTTGTAGAGGTTTGAATGGGTCTGTAGAGGTTTGAATGGGTCTGGAGAGGTTTGATAGGGTCTCTAGATGTTTGTAGAGGTTTGATAGGGTCTGTCGAGGTTTGTAGAGGTTTGATAGGGTCTGTAGAGGTTTTATACGGTCTGTAGCGTTTTGATAGGGTCTGTAGAGTTTTGTAGAAGTTTGATAGGGTCTGTAGAGGCTTGTAGAGGTTTGATAGGGTCTGTAGAGGTTTGATAGGGCCTCTAGATGTTTGTAGAGGTTTGATAGGGTCTGTTGAGGTTTTATATGGTCTGTAGAAGTTTGATAGGGTCTGTAAAGGTTTGATAGGGTCTGTAGAGGTTTGATATGGTCTGTAGATTTTTGTAGAGGATTGATAAGGTCTGTAGAGGTTTGATAGGGTGTGTAGAGGTTTGATAGGGTGTGTAGAGGCTTGATAGGGTCTGTATACGTTTGATAGGGTCTGTAGAGGTTTGTCGAAGTTTGATAGGGAGTGTAGACGTTTGCTAGGGTCTGTAGAGGTTTCTAGAAGTTTGATAGGGTCTGTAGAGGTTTGATAGGGTCTGTAGAGGTTTGTAGGAGTCTGATAGGGTCTGTAGAGGTTTGATAGGGTCTGTAGAGGTTTTTAGAAGTTTGATAGGGTCTGTAGAGGTTTGATAGGGCCTGTAGAGGTTTGATAGGGTCTGTAGAGCTTTGATAGGGTCTGTAGAGGTTTGTAGAGGTTTCATAGGGTCTGTAAAGGTTTGTAGAGGTTTAATAGTGTCTGTAGAGGCTTGTAGAGGTTTGATATTGTCTGTAGAGGTTTGTAGAAGTTTGATAGGGTCTGTAGAGGTTTGTAGAGGTTGGATAGGATCTGTAGAGGTTTGTAGAGGTTTAATAGTGTTTGTAGAGGCTTGTAGAGGTTTGGTAGGGTCTGTAGAGGTTTGATAGTGTCTGTAGAGGTTTGTAGAAGTTTGATAGGGTGTGTAGACGTTTGATAGGGTCTGTAGAGTTTTGATAGGGTCTGGAGAGGTTTGTAGAGGGTTGATAGGGTCTGTAGATGTTTGATAGGGTCTGTAAACGTTTGTAGAGGTTTGATATCGTCTGTAGAGGTTTCTAGAGGTTTGATATGGTCTGTAGAGGTTTGTAGAAGTTTGCTAGGGTCTGTAGAGGTTTGATAGGGTCTGTAGAGGTTTGATAGGGCCTGTAGAGGTTTGATAGGGTGGGTACAGGTTTGTAGAGGTTAGATAGGATCTGTAAAGGTTTGTAGAGTTTAATAGTGTCTTTAGAGGCTTGTAGAGGTTTGATAGGGTCTGTAGAGGTTTGATAGGGTCTGTAGAGGTTTGTAGACGTTTGATAGGGTCTGTAGAGGTTTGATAGGGTCTGGAGAGGTTTGTAGAAGTTTAATAGTGTCTGTAGAGGCTTGTAGAGGTTTGATATTGTCTGTAGAGGTTTGTAGAAGTTTGATAGGGTCTGTAGAGGTTTGTAGAGGTTGGATAGGATCTGTAGAGGTTTGTAGAGGTTTAATAGTGTTTGTAGAGGCTTGTAGAGGTTTGGTAGGGTCTGTAGAGGTTTGATAGTGTCTGTAGAGGTTTGTAGAAGTTTGATAGGGTGTGTAGACGTTTGATAGGGTCTGTAGAGTTTTGATAGGGTCTGTAGAGGTTTGTAGACGTTTGATAGGGTCTGTAGAGGTTTGATAGGGTCTGTAGAGGTTTGTAGAGGTTTAATAGTGTCTGTAGAGGCTTGTAGAGGTTTGATATTGTCTGTAGAGGTTTGTAGAAGTTTGATAGGGTCTGTAGAGGTTTGTAGAGGTTGGATAGGATCTGTAGAGGTTTGTAGAGGTTTAATAGTGTTTGTAGAGGCTTGTAGAGGTTTGGTAGGGTCTGTAGAGGTTTGATAGTGTCTGTAGAGGTTTGTAGAAGTTTGATAGGGTGTGTAGACGTTTGATAGGGTCTGTAGAGTTTTGATAGGGTCTGGAGAGGTTTGTAGAGGGTTGATAGGGTCTGTAGATGTTTGATAGGGTCTGTAAACGTTTGTAGAGGTTTGATATCGTCTGTAGAGGTTTCTAGAGGTTTGATATGGTCTGTAGAGGTTTGTAGAAGTTTGCTAGGGTCTGTAGAGGTTTGATAGGGTCTGTAGAGGTTTGATAGGGCCTGTAGAGGTTTGATAGGGTGGGTACAGGTTTGTGGAGGTTAGATAGGATCTGTAAAGGTTTGTAGAGTTTAATAGTGTCTTTAGAGGCTTGTAGAGGTTTGATAGGGTCTGTAGAGGTTTGATAGGGTCTGTAGAGGTTTGTAGACGTTTGATAGGGTCTGTAGAGGTTTGATAGGGTCTGGAGAGGTTTGTAGAAGTTTGATAGGGTCTGTAGAGGTTTGATAGGGTCTGTAGAGGTTTGATAGGGTCTGTAGAGTTTTGTAGAGGTTTGATAGGGTTTGTAGAGTTTTGATAGGGTCTGTAGAGGTTTGATTCGGTCTGTAGAGGTTTGATAGGGTGTGTACAGGTTTGTAGAGGTTTGATAGGGTCTGTAGAGGCTTGTAGAGGTTTGATAGGGTCTGTAGAGGTTTTCTAGGGCTTGAAGAGGTTTGTAGAGGTTTGGTAGGGTCTGTAGAAGTTTGATAGGGTCTGTATAGGTTTGTAGAGGTTTGAAAGGGTCCGTAAAGGTTTGTAGAAGTTTAATAGTGTCTGTAGAGGCTTGTAGAGGTTTGATAGGGTCTGTAGAGTTTTGATAGCGTCTGTAGAGGTTTGATAGGGTCTGTAGAGGTTTGTAGAGATTTGATAGGATCTGTAGAGGTTTGTAGAGGTTTAATAGTGTCTTTAGAGGCTTGTAGAGGTTTGATAGGGTCTGTAGAGGTTTGATAGGGTCTGTAGAGGTTTGATAGGGTCTGTAGAGGTTTGCTAGGGTCTGTAGAGGTTTGTAGAGGTTTGATGGGGTCTGTAGAGGTTTGAGAGGGTCTGTAAAGTTTTGATAGGGTCTGTAGAGGTTTGTAGAGGGTTGCTAGGGTCTGTAGAGGTTTGATAGGGTCTGTAAAGGTCTGTAGAGGTTTGTAGAGGTTTGCTAGGGTCTGTAGAGGTTTGATAGGGTCTGTAAAGGTTTGATAGGGGCTGTAGAGGTTTGATAGGGTCTGTACAGGTTTGTAGAGGTTTGATAGGGTCTGTAAAGGTTTGTAGAAGTTTAATAGTGTCTGTAGAGGCTTGTAGAGGTTTGATAGGGTGTCTAGAGGTTTGCTAGGGCCTGTAGAGGATTGTAGAGGTTTGGTAGGGTCTGTAGAAGTTTGATAGGGTCTGTAGAGTTTTGCTAGGGTCTGTAGAGGTTTGTAGAGGTTTGATAGGGTCTGTAGAGTTTTGATAGGGTCTGTAGAGGTTTGTAGAGGTTTGCTAGGGTCTGTAGAGGTTTGAATGGGTCTGGAGAGGCTTCATAGGGTCTGTATATGTTTGTAGAGGTTTGATAGGGTCTGTCGAGGTTTGTAGAGGTTTGATAGTGTCTGTAGAGGTTTTATACGGTCTGTAGCGTTTTGATAGGGTCTGTAGAGTTTTGTAGAAGTTTGATAGGGTCTGTAGAGGTTTGTAGAAGTTTGATAGGGTCTGTAGAGGTTTGATAGGGCCTCTAGATGTTTGTAGAGGTTTGATAGGGTCTGTTGAGGTTTTATATGGTCTGTAGAAGTTTGATAGGGTCTGTAGAGGTTTGATATGGTCTGTAGATTTTTGTAGAGGTTTGATAAGGTCTGTAGAGGTTTGATAGGGTGTGTAGAGGTTTGATAGGGTGTGTAGAGGCTTGATAGGGTCTGTAGACGTTTGATAGGGTCTGTAGAGGTTTGTCGAAGTTTGATAGGGTGTGTAGACGTTTGCTAGGGTCTGTTGAGGTTTCTAGAAGTTTGATAGGGTCTGTAGATGTTTGATAGGGTCTGTAGAGGTTTGTAGGAGTTTGATAGGGTCTGTAGAGGTTTGATAGGGTCTGTAGAGGTTTTTAGAAGTTTGATAGGGTCTGTAGAGGTTTGATAGGGCCTGTAGAGGTTTGATAGGGTCTGTAGAGGTTTGATAGCGTCTGTAGAGGTTTGTAGAGGTTTCATAGGGTCTGTAGAGGTTTGTAGAGGTTTAATAGTGTCTGTAGAGGCTTGTAGAGGTTTGATAGGGTCTGTAGAGGTTTGTAGAAGTTTGATAGGGTCTGTAGAGGTTTGTAGAGGTTGGATAGGATCTGTAGCGGTTTGTAGAGGTTTAATAGTGTTTGTAGAGGCTTGTAGAGGTTTGGTAGGGTCTGTAGAGGTTTGATAGTGTCTGTAGAGGTTTGTAGAAGTTTTATAGGGTGTGTAGACGTTTGATAGGGTCTGTAGAGTTTTGATAGGGTCTGGAGAGGTTTGTAGAGGGTTGATAGGGTCTGTAGATTTTTGATAGGGTCTGTAAACGTTTGTAGAGGTTTGATAGGGTCTGTAGAGGTTTCTAGAGGTTTGATATGGTCTGTAGAGGTTTGTAGAAGTTTGCTAGGGTCTGTAGAGGTTTGCTAGGGTCTGTAGAGGTTTGATAGGGTCTGTAGAGGTTTGATAGGGTCTGTAGAGGTTTGATAGGGTCTGTAGAGGTTTGATAGGGTGTGTACAGGTTTGTAGAGGTTAGATAGGATCTGTAAAGGTTTGTAGAAGTGTAATAGTGTCTTTAGAGGCTTGTAGAGGTTTGATAGGGTCTGTAGAGGTTTGATAGGGTCTGTAGAGGTTTGTAGAAGTTTGATAGGGTCTGTAGAGGTTTGATAGGGCCTGTAGAGGTTTGATAGGGTCTGTAGAGGTTTGTAGAGGTTTCATAGGGTCTGTAGAGGTTTGTAGAGGTTTAATAGTGTCTGTAGAGGCTTGTAGAGGTTTGATAGGGTCTGTAGAGGTTTGTAGAAGTTTGATAGGGTCTGTAGAGGTTTGTAGAGGTTGGATAGGATCTGTAGAGGTTTGTAGAGGTTTAATAGTGTTTGTAGAGGCTTGTAGAGGTTTGGTAGGGTCTGTAGATGTTTGATAGTGTCTGTAGAGGTTTGTAGAAGTTTGATAGGGTGTGTAGACGTTTGATAGGGTCTGTAGAGTTTTGATAGGGTCTGGAGAGGTTTGTAGTGGGTTGATAGGGTCTGTAGATGTTTGCTAGGGTCTGTAAACGTTTGTAGAGGTTTGATAGGGTCTGTAGATGTTTCTAGAGGTTTGATATGGTCTGTAGAGGTTTGTAGAAGTTTGATAGGGTCTGTAGAGGTTTGATAGGGTCTGTAGAGGTTTGATAGGGTCTCTAGAGTTTTGTAGAGGTTTGATAGGATCTGTAGAGGTTTTTAGAGGTTTAATAGTGTCTTTAGAGGCTTGTAGAGGTTTGATAGGGTCTGTAGAGGTTTTATAGGGTCTGTAGAGGTTTGATAGGGTCTGTAGAGGTTTGATAGGGTCTGTAGAGGTTTGTAGAGGTTTCATAGGGTCTGTAGAGGTTTGTAGAGGTTTAATAGTGTCTGTAGAGGTTTGTAGAAGTTTGATAGGGTCTGTAGAGGTTTGTAGAGGTTGGATAGGATCTGTAGAGGTTTGTAGAGGTTGGATAGGATCTGTAGAGGTTTGTAGAGGTTTAATAGTGTTTGTAGAGGCTTGTAGAGGTTTTGTAGGGTCTGTAGATGTTTGATAGTGTCTGTAGAGGTTTGTAGAAGTTTGATAGGGTGTGTAGACGTTTGATAGGGTCTGTAGAGTTTTGATAGGGTCTGGAGAGGTTTGTAGTGGGTTGATAGGGTCTGTAGATGTTTGATAGGGTCTGTAAACGTTTGTAGAGGTTTGATAGGGTCTGTAGATGTTTCTAGAGGTTTGATATGGTCTGTAGAGGTTTGTAGAAGTTTGATAGGGTCTGTAGAGGTTTGATAGGGTCTGTAGAGGTTTGATAGGGTCTCTAGAGTTTTGTAGAGGTTTGATAGGATCTGTAGAGGTTTTTAGAGGTTTAATAGTGTCTTTAGAGGCTTGTAGAGGTTTGATAGTGTCTGTAGAGGTTTTATAGGGTCTGTAGAGGTTTGATAGGGTCTGTAGAGGTTTGTAGAGGTTTCATAGGGTCTGTAGAGGTTTGTAGAGGTTTAATAGTGTCTGTAGAGGTTTGTAGAAGTTTGATAGGGTCTGTAGAGGTTTGTAGAGGTTGGATAGGATCTGTAGAGGTTTGTAGAGGTTTAATAGTGTTTGTAGAGGCTTGTAGAGGTTTGGTAGGGTCTGTAGAAGTTTTATAGTGTCTGTAGAGGTTTGTAGAAGTTTGATAGGGTGTGTAGACGTTTGATAGGGTCTGTAGAGTTTTGATAGGGTCTGGAGTGGTTTGTAGAGGGTTGATAGGGTCTGTAGAGGTTTGATAGTGTCTGTAAACGTTTGTAGAGGTTTGATAGGGTCTGTAGAGGTTTCTAGAGGTTTGATATGGTCTGTAGAGGTTTGTAGAAGTTTGCTAGGGTCTGTAGAGGTTTGATAGGGTCTGTAGAGGTTTGATAGGGTCTGTAGAGGTTTGATAGGGTCTGTAGAGGTTTGATAGGGTGTGTACAGGTTTGTAGAGGTTAGATAGGATCTGTAAATGTTTGTAGAAGTTTAATAGTGTCTTTAGAGGCTTGTAGAGGTTTGATAGGGTCTGTAGAGGTTTGATAGGGTCTGTAGAGGTTTGTAGAATTTTGATAGGGTCTGTAGAGGTTTGATAGGGTCTGGAGAGGTTTGTAGAAGTTTGATAGGGTCTGTAGAGGTTTGATAGGGTCTGTAGAGGTTTGATAGGGTCTGTAGAGGTTTGTAGAGGTTTGATAGGGTTTGTAGAGTTTTGATAGGGTCTGTAGAGGTTTGAATCGGTCTGTAGAGGTTTGATAGGGTGTATACAGGTTTGTAGAGGTTTGATAGGGTCTGTAAAGGTTTGTAGAAGTTTAATAGTGTCTGTAGAGGCTTGTATAGGTTTGATAGGGACTGTAGAGGTTTGCTAGGGCTTGAAGAGGTTTGTAGAGCTTTGGTAGGGTCTGTAGAATTTTTATAGGGTCTGTAGAGTTTTGATAGGGTCTGTAGAGGTTTGTAGAGGTTTGAAAGTGTCCGTAAAGGTTTGTAGAAGTTTAATAGTCTCTGTAGAGGCTTGTAGAGGTTTGATAGGGTCTGTAGAGTTTTGATAGGGTCTGTAGAGGTTTGTAGAAGTTTGTAGAGGTTTGAATGGGTCTGTAGAGGTTTGATAGGGCCTGTAGAGGTTTGTAGATATTTGATAGGATCTGTAGAGGTTTCTAGAGGTTTAATAGTGTCTTTAGAGGCTTGTAGAGGTTTGATAGGGTCTGTAGAGGTTTGCTAGGGTCTGTAGAGGTTTGCTAGGGTCTGTAGAGGTTTGCTAGGGTCTGTAGAGGTTTGTAGAGGTTTGATTGGGTCTGTAGAGTTTTGATAGGGTCTTTAAAGGTCTGTAGAGGTTTGTAGAGGTTTGCTAGGGTCTGTAGAGGTTTGATAGGGTCTGTAAAGGTCTGTAGAGGTTTGTAGAGGTTTGCTAGGGTCTGTAGAGGTTTGATAGGGTCTGTAAAGTTTTGATAGGGTCTGTAGAGGTTTGATAGGGTCTGTACAGGTTTGTAGAGGTTTGATAGGGTCTGAAAAGGTTTGTAGAAGTTTAATAGTGTCTGTAGAGGCTTGTAGAGTTTTGATAGGGTGTGTAGAGGTTTGCTAGGGCCTGTAGAGGTTTGTAGAGGTTTGATAGGGTCTGTAGAAGTTTGATAGGGTCTGTAGAGTTTTCCTAGGGTCTGTAGAGGTTTGTAGAAGTTTGATAGGGTCTGTAGAGGCTTGTAGAGGTTTGATAGGGTCTGTAGAGGTTTGTAGAAGTTTGATAGGGTCTGTAGAGGTTTGTAGAGGTTGGATAGGATCTGTAGAGGTTTGTAGAGGTTTAATAGTGTTTGTAGAGGCTTGTAGAGGTTTGGTAGGGTCTGTAGATGTTTGATAGTGTCTGTAGAGGTTTGTAGAAGTTTGATAGGGTCTGTAGAGTTTTCCTAGGGTCTGTAGAGGTTTGTAGAAGTTTGATAGGGTCTGTAGAGGCTTGTAGAGGTTTGATAGGGTCTGTAGAGGTTTGTAGAAGTTTGATAGGGTCTGTAGAGGTTTGTAGAGGTTGGATAGGATCTGTAGAGGTTTGTAGAGGTTTAATAGTGTTTGTAGAGGCTTGTAGAGGTTTGGTAGGGTCTGTAGATGTTTGATAGTGTCTGTAGAGGTTTGTAGAAGTTTGATAGGGTCTGTAGAGGTTTGATAGGGTCTGTAGAGGTTTGATAGGGTCTCTAGAGTTTTGTAGAGGTTTGATAGGATCTGTAGAGGTTTTTAGAGGTTTAATAGTGTCTTTAGAGGCTTGTAGAGGTTTGATATGGTCTGTAGAGGTTTTATAGGGTCTGTAGAGGTTTGATAGGGTCTGTAGAGGTTTGATAGGGTCTGTAGAGGTTTGTAGAGGTTTCATAGGGTCTGTAGAGGTTTGTAGAGGTTTAATAGTGTCTGTAGAGGTTTGTAGAAGTTTGATAGGGTCTGTAGAGGTTTGTAGAGGTTGGATAGGATCTGTAGAGGTTTGTAGAGGTTTAATAGTGTTTGTAGAGGCTTGTAGAGGTTTGGTAGGGTCTGTAGAGGTTTGATAGTGTCTGTAGAGGTTTGTAGAAGTTTGATAGGGTGTGTAGACTTTTGATAGGGTCTGTAGAGTTTTGATAGGGTCTGGAGAGGTTTGTAGAGGGTTGATAGGGTCTGTAGATGTTTGATAGGGTCTGTAAACGTTTGTAGAGGTTTGATAGGGTCTGTAGAGGTTTCTAGAGGTTTGATATGGTCTGTAGAGGTTTGTAGAAGTTTGATAGGGTCTGTAGAGGTTTGATAGGGTCTGTAGACGTTTTATAGGGTCTGTAGAGTTTTGATAGGGTGTGTAGAGGTTTGTAGAGGTTAGATAGGATCTGTAAAGGTTTGTAGAAGTTTAATAGTGTCTTTAGAGGCTTGTAGAGGTTTGATAGGGTCTGTAGAGGTTTGATAGGGTCTGTAGAGGTTTGTAGAAGTTTGATAGGGTCTGTAGAGGTTTGATAGGTTCTGGAGAGGTTTGTAGAAGTTTGATAGGGTCTGTAGAGGTTTGATAGGGTCTGTAGAGGTTTGATAGGGTCTGTAGAGGTTTGTAGAGGTTTGATAGGGTTTGTAGAGTTTTGATAGGGTCTGTAGAGGTTTGAATCGGTCTGTAGAGGTTTGATAGGGTGTGTACAGGTTTGTAGAGGTTTGATAGGGTCTGTAAAGGTTTGTAGAAGTTTAATAGTGTCTGTAGAGGCTTGTATAGGTTTGATAGGGTCTGTAGAGGTTTGCTAGGGCTTGAAGAGGTTTGTAGAGCTTTGGTAGGGTCTATAGAATTTTGATAGGGTCTGTAGAGTTTTGATAGGGTCTGTAGAGGTTTGTAGAGGTTTGAAAGTGTCCGTAAAGGTTTGTAGAAGTTTAATAGTCTCTGTAGAGGCTTGTAGAGGTTTGATAGGGTCTGTAGAGTTTTGATAGGGTCTGTAGAGGTTTGTAGAAGTTTGTAGAGGTTTGTAGAAGTTTGTAGAGGTTTGAATGGGTCTGTAGAGGTTTGATAGGGCCTGTAGAGGTTTGTAGAGATTTGATAGGATCTGTAGAGGTTTCTAGAGGTTTAATAGTGTCTTTAGAGGCTTGTAGAGGTTTGATAGGGTTTGTAGAGGTTTGATAGGGTCTGTAGAGGTTTGCTAGGGTCTGTAGAGGTTTGCTAGGGTCTGTAGAGGTTTGTAGAGGTTTGATGGGGTCTGTAGAGGTTTGATAGGGTCTGTAAAGGTCTGTAGAGGTTTGTAGAGGTTTGCTAGGGTCTGTAGAGGTTTGATAGGGTCTGTAAAGGTCTGTAGAGGTTTGTAGAGGTTTGCTAGGGTCTGTAGAGGTTTGATAGGGTCTGTAAAGTTTTGATAGGGTCTGTAGAGGTTTGATAGGGTCTGTACAGGTTTGTAGAGGTTTGCTATGGTCTGAAAAGGTTTGTAGAAGTTTAATAGTGTCTGTAGAGGCTTGTAGAGTTTTGATAGGGTGTGTAGAGGTTTGCTAGGGCCTGTAGAGGTTTGTAGAGGTTTGGTAGGGTCTGTAGAAGTTTGATAGGGTCTGTAGAGTTTTCCTAGGGTCTGTAGAGGTTTGTAGGAGTTTGATAGGGTCTGTAGAGTTTTGATAGGGTCTGTAGAGGTTTGATAGGGTCTCTAGAGGTTTGTAGAGGTTTGATAGGGTCTGTAGACGTTTGTTAGGGTCTGTAGAGGTTTGATAGGGTCTGTAGAGGTTTGTAGAGGTTTGCTATGGTCTGTAGAGGATTGATAGGCTCTGTAGGTGTTTCTAGAGGTTTGATAGGGTCTGTAGAGGTTTTATAGGGTCTGTAGAGGTCTGTAGAGTTTTGATAGGGTCTGTAGAGGTTTGATAGTGTCTGTAGAAGTTTGTAGAGTTTTTATAGGGTCTGTAGAGAATTGATAGGGTTTTGTAGAGGTTTGTTAGGGTATGTAGATGTTTGTAGAGGTTTGCTAGGGTCTGTAGTGGTTTGATAGGGTCTGTAGATGTTTGATAGGGTTTGATAGGGTCTGTAGAGGTTTCATACAGCCTGTAGCGGTTTGATAGGGTCTGTAGAGGTTGGTAGAGGTTTCATAGGGTCTGTAAAGGTTTTATATGGTCTGTCTAGATTTGTAGAGGTTTGATAGGGTCTGTAGAGGTTTGATAGGGTCTGTAGAGGTTTGATAGGGTCTGTAGAGGTTTGTAGAGGTTTGATAGTGTCTGTAGAGGTTTGATAGGGTCTGTAGATGTTTGATAGGGTCTGTCGAGGTTTTGTAGATGTTTGATAGGGTCTGTAGAGGTGTGATAGTGTCTGTAGAGGTTTGTAGAGGTTTGATAAGGTCTGTAGAGGTTTGTAGAGGTTTGATAGGGTCCGTAGAGGTTTGATAGGGCCTGTAGAGGTTTGTAGAGGTTTGATAGTGTCTGTAGAGGTTTGATAGGGTCTGTAGAGGTTTGATAGGGTCTGTACATGTTTGTAGAGGTTTGATAGGGTCTGTAGAGGTTTGATAGGGTCTGTAGAGGTTTGATAGGGTCTGTAGAGGTTTGATAGGGTCTGTAGAGGTTTGTAGAGGTTTGATAGGGTCTGTAGAGGTTTGATAGGGCCTGTAGAGGTTTGTAGAGGTTTGATAGGGTCTGTAGAGGTTTGATAGGGTCTGTAGAGGTTTGATAGGGTCTGTACATGTTTGTAGAGGTTTGATAGGGTCTGTAGAGGTTTGATAATGTGTGTAGAGGTTTGATAAGGTCTGTAGAGGTTTGTAGAGGTTTGATAGGGTCTGTAGAGGTTTGATAGGGCCTGTAGAGGTTTGTAGAGGTTTGGTAGTGTCTGTAGAGGTTTGATAGGGTCTGTAGAGGTTTGATAGTGTCTGTAGATGTTTGATGTGGTCTGTAGATTTTTGTAGAGGTTTGATAGGGTCTGTAGAGGTTTGATAGGGTCTGTAGAGGTTTGATAGTGTCTGTAGAGGTTTCATAGGGTCTGTAGAGGTTTGTAGAGTTTTGATAGGGTCTGTAGAGATTTGATCGGGTCTGTAGAGATTTGATAGGGTCTGTAGAGGTTTTATAAGGTCTGTAGATGTTTGTGTAGGTTTGATAGTGTCTGTAGAAGTTTGATAGGGTCTGTAGAGGTTTGATAGGGTCTCTAGAGGTTTGTAGAGTTTTGATAGGGTCTGTAGAGATTTGATCGGGTCTGTAGAGATTTGATAGGGTCTGTAGAGGTTTGATAGGGTCTGTAGAAGTTTGTAGAGTTTTTATATGGTCTGTAGAGAATTGATAGGGTTTTGTAGAGGTTTGTTAGGGTATGTAGATGTTTGTAGAGGTTTGCTAGGGTCTGTAGTGGTTTGATAGGGTCTGTAGATGTTTGATAGGGTTTGATAGGGTCTGTAGAGGTTTCATACAGCCTGTAGCGGTTTGATAGGGTCTGTAGAGGTTGGTAGAGGTTTCATAGGGTCTGTAAAGGTTTTATATGGTCTGTCTAGATTTGTAGAGGTTTGATAGGGTCTGTAGAGGTTTGATAGGGTCTGTAGAGGTTTGATAGGGTCTGTAGAGGTTTGTAGAGGTTTGATAGTGTCTGTAGAGGTTTGATAGGGTCTGTAGATGTTTGATAGGGTCTGTCGAGGTTTTGTAGATGTTTGATAGGGTCTGTAGAGGTGTGATAGTGTCTGTAGAGGTTTGTAGAGGTTTGATAAGGTCTGTAGAGGTTTGTAGAGGTTTGATAGGGTCCGTAGAGGTTTGATAGGGCCTGTAGAGGTTTGTAGAGGTTTGATAGTGTCTGTAGAGGTTTGATAGGGTCTGTAGAGGTTTGATAGGGTCTGTACATGTTTGTAGAGGTTTGATAGGGTCTGTAGAGGTTTGATAGGGTCTGTAGAGGTTTGATAGGGTCTGTAGAGGTTTGATAGGGTCTGTAGAGGTTTGTAGAGGTTTGATAGGGTCTGTAGAGGTTTGATAGGGCCTGTAGAGGTTTGTAGAGGTTTGATAGGGTCTGTAGAGGTTTGATAGGGTCTGTAGAGGTTTGATAGGGTCTGTACATGTTTGTAGAGGTTTGATAGGGTCTGTAGAGGTTTGATAATGTGTGTAGAGGTTTGATAAGGTCTGTAGAGGTTTGTAGAGGTTTGATAGGGTCTGTAGAGGTTTGATAGGGTCTGTAGAGGTTTGATAGTGTCTGTAGATGTTTGATGTGGTCTGTAGATTTTTGTAGAGGTTTGATAGGGTCTGTAGAGGTTTGATAGGGTCTGTAGAGGTTTGATAGTGTCTGTAGAGGTTTCATAGGGTCTGTAGAGGTTTGTAGAGTTTTGATAGGGTCTGTAGAGATTTGATCGGGTCTGTAGAGATTTGATAGGGTCTGTAGAGGTTTTATAAGGTCTGTAGATGTTTGTGTAGGTTTGATAGTGTCTGTAGAAGTTTGATAGGGTCTGTAGAGGTTTGATAGGGTCTCTAGAGGTTTGTAGAGTTTTGATAGGGTCTGTAGAGATTTGATCGGGTCTGTAGAGATTTGATAGGGTCTGTAGAGGTTTGATAGGGTCTGTAGAAGTTTGTAGAGTTTTTATATGGTCTGTAGAGAATTGATAGGGTTTTGTAGAGGTTTGTTAGGGTATGTAGATGTTTGTAGAGGTTTGCTAGGGTCTGTAGTGGTTTGATAGGGTCTGTAGATGTTTGATAGGGTTTGATAGGGTCTGTAGAGGTTTCATACAGCCTGTAGCGGTTTGATAGGGTCTGTAGAGGTTGGTAGAGGTTTCATAGGGTCTGTAAAGGTTTTATATGGTTTGTCTAGATTTGTAGAGGTTTGATAGGGTCTGTAGAGGTTTGATAGGGTCTGTAGAGGTTTGATAGGGTCTGTAGAGGTTTGTAGAGGTTTGATAGTGTCTGTAGAGGTTTGATAGGGTCTGTAGATGTTTGATAGGGTCTGTCGAGGTTTTGTAGATGTTTGATATTGTCTGTAGTGGTTTAATAGTGTCTGTAGAGGTTTGTAGAGGTTTGATAAGGTCTGTAGAGGTTTGTAGAGGTTTGATAGGGTCTGTAGAGGTTTGATAGGGCCTGTAGAGGTTTGTATAGGTTTGATAGTGTCTGTAGAGGTTTGATAGGGTCTGTAGAGGTTTGATAGGGTCTGTACATGTTTGTAGAGGTTTGATAGGGTCTGTAGAGGTTTGATAGGGTCTGTAGAGGTTTGATAGTGTCTGTAGAGGTTTGATAGGGTCTGTAGAGGTTTCATAGGGTCTGTAGAGGTTTGTAGAGATTTGATAGGATCTGTAGAGGTTTGTAGAGGTTTAATAGTGTCTTTAGAGGCTTGTAGAGGTTTGATAGGGTCTGTAGAGGTTTGATAGGGTCTGTAGAGGTTTGATAGGGTCTGTAGAGGTTTGCCAGGGTCTGTAGAGGTTTGTAGAGGTTTGATGGGGTCTGTAGAGGTTTGAGAGGGTCTGTAAAGTTTTGATAGGGTCTGTAAAGGTCTGTAGAGGTTTGTAGATGTTTGCTAGGGTCTGTAGAGGTTTGATAGGGTCTGTAAAGGTTTGATAGGGGCTGTAGAGGTTTGATAGGGTCTGTACAGGTTTGTAGAGGTTTGATAGGGTCTGTAAAGGTTTGTAGAAGTTTAATAGTGTCTGTAGAGGCTTGTAGAGGTTTGATAGGGTGTGTCGAGGTTTGCTAGGGCCTGTAGAGGATTGTAGAGGTTTGGTAGGGTCGGTAGAAGTTTGATAGGGTCTGTAGAGTTTTGCTAGGGTCTGTAGAGGTTTGTAGAGGTTTGATAGGGTCTGTAGAGGTTTGATAGGGTCTGTAGAGGTTTGTAGGAGTCTGATAGGGTCTGTAGAGGTTTGAATGGGTCTGGAGAGGTTTTTAGAAGTTTGATAGGGTCTGTAGAGGTTTGATAGGGCCTGTAGAGGTTTGATAGGGTCTGTAGAGGTTTGATAGGGTCTGTAGAGGTTTGTAGAGGTTTCATAGGGTCTGTAGAGGTTTGTAGAGGTTTAATAGTGTATGTAGAGGCTTGTAGAGGTTTGATATTGTCTGTAGAGGTTTGTAGAAGTTTGATAGGGTCTGTAGAGGTTTGTAGAGGTTGGATAGGATCTGTAGAGGTTTGTAGAGGTTTGGTAGGGTCTGTAGAGGTTTGATAGTGTCTGTAGAGGTTTGTAGAAGTTTGATAGGGTGTGTAGACGTTTGATAGGGTCTGTAGAGTTTTGATAGGGTCTGGAGAGGTTTGTAGAGGGTTGATAGGGTCTGGAGATGTTTGATAGGGTCTGTAAACGTTTGTAGAGGTTTGATAGGGTCTGTAGAGGTTTCTAGAGGTTTGATATGGTCTGTAGAGGTTTGTAGAAGTTTGCTAGGGTCTGTAGAGGTTTGATAGGGTCTGTAGAGGTTTGATAGGGTCTGTAGAGGTTTGATAGGGTGGGTACAGGTTTGTAGAGGTTAGATAGGATCTGTAAAGGTTTGTAGAAGTTTAATAGTCTCTTTAGAGGCTTGTAGAGGTTTGATAGGGTCTGTAGAGGTTTGATAGGGTCTGTAGAGGTTTGTAGACGTTTGATAGGGTCTGTAGAGGTTTGATAGGGTCTGGAGAGGTTTGTAGAAGTTTGATAGGGTCTGTAGAGGTTTGATAGGGTCTGTAGAGGTTTGATAGGGTCTGTAGAGGTTTGTAGAGGTTTGATAGGGTTTGTAGAGTTTTGATAGGGTCTGTAGAGGTTTGAATGGGTCTGTAGAGGTTTGATAGGGTGTGTACAGGTTTGTAGAGGTTTGATAGGGTCTGTAAAGGTTTGTAGAAGTTTAATAGTGTCTGTAGAGGCTTGTATAGGTTTGATAGGGTCTGTAGAGGTTTGCTAGGGCTTGAAGAGGTTTGTAGAGCTTTGGTAGGGTCTATAGAATTTTGATAGGGTCTGTAGAGTTTTGATAGGGTCTGTAGAGGTTTGTAGAGGTTTGAAAGTGTCCGTAAAGGTTTGTAGAAGTTTAATAG